>NC_135408.1:6310000-6490000 GCF_051989625.1 Stigmatopora argus
AGAAAAAAAAAGCAATGCTCTGGAGTATTGTGCTTTTATAACTGATAACAAACCATGGTAATGTTCATGTGCTGATGTTTTAGTTTTTGATTAAACACTATTAGTCAATCAAATCTTTCGGTGTATCATCTTTGGCTGCAAATATTCTATATAAATTGGTAACATACATACCTGTCAACTTGTAAGTTTTTCATGTATTTTATGTTTTTTGATCATTTCAAATTGTGTACGCCGTATACCAACTTTTGTACGGCATTTTTTATGTATTATATTTATATTTTTAAGTATATTTTTTGTAAAACCGATCTCATTTTACCCATTTCAGCTCTAATCTGGATCGTAGCAGACAAAAACGTCATTGTCAACTGCTAATATTGTCATGCTTTAAGCATGATATGCACACGCCTGCCTTTTCACTATATAAATATAGCGCGTCAGCAAGCAATGTAACCAGACAGCCAAGCTGGGGAGCAATTGGCTGAGGTTGACAGGTATGAAAATGTAAATTAAAAGGTGTATTTTTTTATTTTAAAATTTGTGATAGAGAATACAATTGTGTGGAATTTATTGTACCTCTGTGGCGCACGTAAGGTCGTATTTGCTTCCATAGTGAGCTGAGCAGGCCGGGCCTGAGGCGGTGGTATGGCGCGTTGGACACCAGGTGGGCTAAACACTGACAAAACAGAGAAGTGTGATTTTACACTCTGTCACGTCGATGCTGCTTTTTTCAAAATTAAAAAGGTAAAAGATTTTAGACCTTTATCACGTGGGTGAGGGTATGTGGGGATGTCTCAGCCACGAGAGCTAAACTGAGAGAGCGGTGAAGCTCTCGGACGGCGGTGGCCAAGGTGAAGGAAAATGGGGTGTAGGAGGTACGTGGCGATGCCGTATCCTCAGCCACGGCCAAGAACTGACGGGCGCCGTCCAGCATGCCCGAGAGCGCCTGGAGCGCGCACGCACGGACCTAAATGGCAAGTGATTTTTTTTCTACGTGACAATGTGTCAGTTGAGGAGAATGCGGTTGTATTGGCCTACCTTGGGTGAGGGGTCTTTCAATATAATGGTGAGCAGAGTGAGAGGCGGTGCTGGTCCATTTTCGACAGGAGTCTCCGGAATGAAGGACGACCAGTAGCCGTATAAAGTTCGCCTCTCCACCCACTTAACCACGGCTAGCAGGCAATGCAGCGCCCCCTGGCGAACGCGAGCGTGACTAAGCCTGAGAATGGAGAAAAGCAAAATGACAGCAGAATTGAATGAATGAAAAAAAAAATGTGATCGGTGTAGTCCTGCCAGGTCGCATTTCAGTACCTTAGCTTGTTCTGTGCACTGCCTTCTGGGTCCGAAAAGTCGGAATCAGAAGTGTTCCGCTTCCATGAGGGGTACAGTGAAACCGCAGAAGGCTTTGCTGCACTTTCTGTTTTTTGAGGTGTCAGCACCACCGTCTCACAGTCAGCGTCGTCGTCTCGCCCACCATCGTCCGTGGTCGCCTTCTTCTGTTTCCCTCTGGACTTTCTCTTCTTGTTCTGCGAGAGGCAAAACTGTGAGTGCTCTTGGCCCAGGAACCGTGTTGAAAGTCTCCAGACTCACTGCTGAAGGTCTCTGTGGTTCCACTGGTCTTGGGGGTTCATCATCGGGTTTGCATACCAACGGGCTCTCGTAGTGCAGGAGAGGAGCTGGGTAAAGGACGACGGGCCACTCGGCGCTGACGCCCGGAATTCCCTGGAACATGAGCCTCTGAGAGAAGAATTAGCTGTGTTAATAAAATTAAGCTGGCAAGGAACCACCCAGTTATATTTTAAACAGTCTTCCACCAATTCTGACACTCAGCTGTGTGGTATTAGCCGATGCTGATACTGCACCGAGACATTTTGGGGGGAAATTTCCCCTCAGGTGGATTTTGCCATCTTTTTGGCTAACAGAAATGCCTTGTATTAGAAAATTGCATGGGTAAATGGAACTAGAGATTGGAGACATCTTTCTGCTAAAGTTGAGAGGCATGAATCCATGCAAATAGGTTCTGTTCAGCATGTCATTTCTTAGTACCCATTTAAACAATGACGTCCCGTTAGTGGCGATACTAGTATCAATGCAACGCTAGTTTGAAGTGTCGTTTAAGTTCAATTCGTCACCTTCAGGACAGCCAGTACAGACCCGACCACCTCGCCACCACCGAATTTCCATTTCCCACCTAACAGGCAAGAATGAAGCCCTTTCAGCGCCGTCTGGATTACCTGCAGATAAAGCACATGCATACTAAAATTGTGTTGATGACAGGCCATTAATCTTCAAAAACCATCCGTACAATGCAGTAAAAGAGTTCATCACTGTTGTCCGGTCGTGTTGCTTGCAGTGTTTGCAGGAAGATGGAGAAACAAACTTTCTTGTGCTTTTCGTCTAACAGTGGCTGACCGGAAATCCTGAAGGGATATAAAGAACAACTTATTGTTTACCTATTATGACAATTACGTGTTTCAGGTTACAAAACACTTTGATTTTTACTGTTCCAATATACAAAACAAGATCCAAATAACGAAAATCCCCTAAAAAGTTATTTTATTTTTAAATTATCGCAGTAGGCTTGCGTCGTGCTTGACAATCTCCCCGCACTCCGCTGGTCTCCCATTGGCTGTCTCTCAACAACAACTCTCCATGTTTTTTTGTAGTTTTTTTGTGAAAAAGAAATCAAGAATACCCATCTATTTCCATAATGTGTGTGATTGAAGCAATAGGAATAGAAATAGGCCCTGTTATCTACCCATGACTGACATTGCAACTCCTATTTAATGCTAAGTTGTTTCAAATTCATAATTAATAATAGCTTTACCAGCCTGCGGTAAGAAAACTTATGATGATAAGATGTCTAGAAGATGAATGAAGATTTGAACATATTTAAATGGTACAACTTTATGATTTTCATCATTTCCCCAAATTAGCCCACATTCCGGGTTTAATCCATTACTTTAACTCATTGGCCGCCACTTACGGAGATAGACGTCCAATCAATTCTGACTGGGAGGGGCAAATGACCCTAAATATTGAATTACAGTTGATTTAACAGCTTTGTAATAATTTGAATAGTACTCTCCAATCGGTGCCCACCTGATGCAGATGTTGGCCATACAGCTAAGTGCCATGTGGCGCAAGTCCATATCCGGCTGTGAGGGGGCGCTGTAGAGGAAGATGACTCCGCCCTCACCGAGCAGCTTGTCAAGGTGCTAAACAGGTAAGTGAATTTTGGAGTTGATGAAGCAGTGGAGCATTAATGAGGCACGGCACCTGTTGGCATTGCGGTCCGTTGCCATAGACGACGGTGGCGAGCGCCTGCAGGACGCCGAGGTGCGTCCACGTGTTGCACGAGTCCAGCGCCGCTGACAAATATTTCAGCAGGACATGCAGCGTCTGCTCATCCATTATTACCTTGAATTGAATATTCATATTGAATATTATGAGGTATAAAACGCTTTGGCTGTCATTGACTTTAAATACTCCATTTGAATGTTTATTTACATTCTCATGTTAATAGCACTATATGCGTTAAGAAAATGACCTTAAACTGGTTCAGAAGATGATGCACTAACGTGGACAGCTTGACCACCAAATGTTCTTGACTCATTGGCACAAGATGGCTAGCATTCACCAGCAGGATACATACATTCTGAAAGGAAAAGTTATTTTTAGTTCATTTTTATTAAGCAACAGGTTGTTTCACTTATTTAGGACCCAGGTACATTTGAATGGATATTCATCTTATTTTGTATTTTTTTCTTCTTCTTACAATTAATCGATAGGATTTTCATATCGATATTATTTGGAATATATTAAGTAATTTCCATATTCACATAGAGGAAAAATTAATCAATGGTAATTTAAAATACATCCATTAAAAAAGTATGAGGCATATCAAGTACTGCTCTACTTAAGAAAAAATCCAGGTTACGAAACAAGTTCTGGAACCAATTAATTTCGTAAGCAGGGGTACCACTGGCGTCAGTATTTTGGAAATAAAATTGTTCTCCTTATGCACAAATCACGTACCGAAACCGAATAGAAAAACAAGGAAGGGAGCATACAGTGGGCTACTTCTTCCGTTGCACCCCATTCCTGAACTATTCTGACATATTTCTCTGCTACTCCAGAATTCCTCATCCAGTACCACATCTCCAAGTACCTTCACAAAGATCACAATCCCATATACTTTGCTTTGCACTTTGTGCTTTTGCTTTGTTGTTATGCGGCCTTTCCGGCTGTATTGTCTAACTTGTACCTAACTATGTGTAACTATGGCTTTCCTGTATCTGCATTCTCACCCTCTTGCTACTGTCACAATGAAATTTCCCGAATACAGGATGAATAAAGTTATCCAATCCAATTATAGTCTAGCTTCAACCACCTTCTTCCATAACTTGAATGTATGATTCATGAGCTTTATTCCCCTATAGTTATCACAACTCTGTACGTCTCCCTTCTTCTTGAAGATGGGATCTAGTATACACTTCTCCATTCCTTTGGCATCTTCATCCCTTCTAGGATTGTATTAAACAACTCTGTTAAAAATAATAATAACATAAAACTCAAAAGAGTGTAAAGGGTAATATGTATCTTCATCGCACCTCTGGGTGAATGTTGATGTTGGGATTGAGGTTCTGGTTGAAGTTCTCGGAGATGAGCTGGTCGAAGAGGAGGTTGAGCTCCTCCCGTAGCTGGCCCGAGTCCGCCTGTAAATCTCGAAGTTTGGCGGCGCAGCGGTGAAAGAGGCGCTCGGCATCCGTCTGCTGCCGAGCACCGCGCTGCCACAATTCGGCCCCTTGAGGCGTGAACGGTGCGGCGTCGGCAGACAGAGGAAACGAGCTGAAAATAGGTGGATAACGAGGAGCAGGCGACGCCGGTAAACCACCGGAAGCGGCCATGTTGGTTGTCTGTGGAGAATTTCTTCTTCGCTGGTTTTAAGTGTTGAGTTTTTGAAAATACTGCTACTGCAGGCTTAGAGAGGCGATGCTGCAACCAAAAATGTTTTAAATAACAATAGATATATTATTTACTGAAATACACAATTGTGGAACTATATAGCGAGAATTATATTAACCGTGATTTTGTGTTTGAATACAATATGTTTTCTTGGGATTATGTGAGAGGAAATGTTTAAAATGTAGGTAATTTTTAACATCCTTGTGGTTTGGATGCAATCATAAGTACGTACAAGTATACTTTAAAAATGTATTTAAACAATTGACACGAACCAACCTAATTTTGTCTCTCTATACTCTTCCAAATGTAGTTGGGCAAAGTTATACTAGTATATATCATGTAGTTTGCAGATTCATTTATGTATATATAAAAAAAGAAAAATGCAACCTTCAGTAAACACATTACAAGACAATATTTAATTCCAACAGTGCTGTGCAGGATGTTTGCAAAATGACACCATCCACTAACAGATGGAACAAACAGCAGCAACAAAGTAAACAAGTACCAAACTTGGAAGTGTGAAATTTAATTTAGCATGATGGACATGAGAAGGCACAGAAAATTAAGACTTCACAACAAAAATGTGGTCGCTTACCATTCAGTGGCAAATGAAAATGATATAAATGTAAATACAAGCTCCTTTCAGAGTACATCAAGCAAAAATTCTGACCAAAAACATGGTCAACGGCACCATCTTCTTCATTTTTTAACAGAAAAAGTCTGAGTGAAAACTTCCCAAGGGAGTCCTATCTGCTATGTGATTGACAGACAGTATGGTGTTGTTTTTAATGGGTAATCGTCAAAAAAACATTAAGCGGATTCAGCCAGATTTGAAGAGTAGGATGGCCACCTGGCCGAGGTAGAAGTAGATGAAGTGTTTGGTCTCGTGCGTCACGTAGCTGCCAAAGTTGCGGCCCACGATGCAGTGCCATGTGGGGTTGTATTTCTTGTCAAACTCCTTCAGGAATCATAAAATAATGATAGAAATCAGAAAGCTTTTCTTTGCATATTTCCAGTCTGGATTCCTTGTGGAAGCATGCTGACCTGACCCTCATGGGTCAGTCTTGGTACCAAGACATTAATGCTCAACATGTTAATCGGCAAGTTACTATTTGTAGATCGCATGAAAATAAGATTTGATTCACTATACCCCCTTTCTACTAAAAGCCAAATAAGAGAGAAGGGAGTCGCCTTGCCTTTTCGTCTTTTGTTCGGCTTAGATTTTGCATCTTATAACGGTAATATTGAATAAATACATTTCTTGATAGTTGCACTTGTGTACTTGTATTTTTGTTTAGGCGTAAAAACATGTAGTATGGTAGTAATAATAGGAGTGATCCTACTTCGCAGTTTTTCGATTATCACGGCCTTGTCTGGTCTACATTATCCGCAAAATTTGAGGGATTAATGTAATTCTTTATAAAACCCCGCAATGTTTTGTATCTACAAAATGTGAGTGTCAAGGGATCACTATGTTGGGTGATGCAGTGCTGAAAAGCATATAAACATAACTGCTGAGCTTTGTCAGTGGCCTTGAAAAGACAGGTAGATTGCAAAAGTAGAGTCCTTGATATAATACATAGATCTTGTGCAGCCCTGTACTCAATCTGACAATCATGAAAAAGCAGGAGCGAACACTTCATGTTTTTCCTCATGTGTGTTGTCACTCCCGTTTTAACGAACGGAATTTGTGTTGTATACGCACTTTTTTGACGTAGGCAGCAATGTCCTTCTCGATGTTATACTTTTCCATAGCCTGCATCGCGCAGTCCACGGCATCCTGCTGCATTTCTTCGGACATGTCCGCATTCTTGATTACAGCCTTCTTGTCAGACATGTTGACTGTAGACAAAAAATGTGTTGGTGATGGGGTCCATGAAAAAGATATGACAATGACTAGGTTCATCAAAACATTCTCGATAAAACTGCCAAGATTCGAACCAACAACCTCAGTCAGACCTGCCACCCACTAGTTCACTATTTCTGCCTGGATCCATAAATGAGGGGGAAAAAATAAGAGTACCAAAGAATTCAACAATGCAGTCACATAGCAAGATGTTATCAATGAACTGCTAGACCAAACTCATCAATTATATTAATTTGTAAAGGGCTAAAAGTAGTTTTATAGGTATCGTTTTCTTTGATTGCACTCCACATGGAATATGAACAGTGACATTAAGCAACTAGCATCCTTCCGCAATCACAGGTGAGCCCTTGTGACATTTGGCCACATCAATAAAATATTTACACAACGTGAAACTGAACGGATGATTTTGGCATCGATTCGTAGATAAGTCGGTAAACACAAGAAACGTACCTTTTGTAAATTGTGCAGAACAAACGTCACACGGTTTGCTGAAATGTATGGCTCTTCTTGAACGACAATGTGCTTTCTCTTTCTGCACCGCCCTTGTCTTCCTGCCTGCTTGCTGATTGGCTGCTATTCGCAGGCTTTTTCCGGGTATGACGGCCGCATCTTGTTTCCTCCCGCAATGCACCTCTCCAAATCCATAGCCTGTTCTCGCTCAGGATTGGCTAAATCTTAATGTTAGCTCTCATTTGAATAATACGCGAGGTTAAACACGAGTCTCGTGCTGTAAAATTTAATTTTATAATCGTAGCAGTGCGCAAATCGAATGGTGGTATTACAAAGCCCTGGGGAATGGGAAAAAGCCGCTTTGGGGAAACCAAGGCGCGCCTTGAGTGGGATCCGGCTCTACCTTGACGTCATAAGCAGGCGACATTGTTACACCTCCGAACATGTGCCAGAGGGAAGATTATCATATAGAGCCAAAATTATAATGTCCCTGGCAACAAATAATGACTGAAATGTGATTGATTAGATGCTTAAGTATGAAAACATCTGGAAGCAGCACAGGGAAGCTGACAATTTGGAATTATTTAATAAGTATTCATGGACAAAGCATAATTACCATCAGTCTGTGATTCTGATTTTTTTTTTTTAGGTCAGCAGAGAAGGCCTTGCAGGCCCTGACAGTCCACCATTGAATTTAGTTATACATTCACAAGAGAGAATTCCAAAGTTTCAATTTTTTTATTAAAAGAGAATAAAGCTCTGATGACACTGCTGACTAAGAAAAAAACAGAAACCATTTTATCAGGAAAAATTGGATCTAAGATTCAAACCACAACCCCTTCCTCCTTTGTCCCTCTTCCTCCATTACCTTTGAAGCCCCTTGTGGTCATGTGAGCTCTTCCTTTTTGAGCGATTAAAAAAATTACAACTCTGCCACTAATTATGAATTTCCACTCAAAACATGGAAAATGAACACTAAATGGGATATTCAGAAGAGACCGCCAAATTAGCATGACTAACTACAATGCTTGAAAGGTTAGATGCGGGAGCCTCTCCTGGTGCAAAAAAACAAACAAACAAACGGACAAAAACATTGTTCCAATGCTCCTGCTCCTTGTATCCATCCCGATGCCTAAAAATCCTAAATCCTGATCCGGCTCCGGATGGGGTGACAATGAGCCCAGTCCAAACCTTCAGAATACCAGCAGAACCAAAGAGAAGGAGTTAGAATCACACCTCCGCAAAGAACTGAAAATGTGTCTACATTTTAAATGTCACTAAGGGATACGAGCAAAAATGTCTAAGAAACTTAACCGAAAAAAAGTGGAGGCCACAACCTATGAACAAAATGGACGCAGAAGCATTTTTGGGTGGGGGCCAAGTATTGAGAAGCAATGGGACGCCATATTAAGTGTAAAAACATGTGAACAACCTCACAATTAAATGTTTGTAAAGGCACAATCAATTCATACCATTGCGTGCCACATTTGTATCCTCCTCCTCCTGTTTATCCTAATTTGAAATGTTTCCTTTTCTTCCAATCCTATCCTGTTGTTCTGATCTCTACAGAGAGACACACAAGAAAATCAGCAGAAATAACGCTTGAGAAGCCAAATAAAAAAATAAAAAATAAAAAAACAGCAGTAGCGGCAGCATTAAAGATGCGGGGAAAGAAGAGGCGGGGGGAAATTGTGAGTGAAACTGGAGAAAGAAAAAAACAAAACAAAAAACACCCAACTCACAGTGAAAGGGAAGAAAGGGTGTGGCGGCGACATAAAGCACATACAGCCGGGCTAATGAGAAATACATCAATGCGATCCAACTCCGAGGTTTCTTTTTCTCTCTCAACGTGCCGCGCTCCCCTTCAAGTCAGGCCGGCGTCAGATCTAGGTGCGGGAACGAGACCGGGAACGGGAACGAGACCGGGAGCGCCGCGGGGAGTAGCGCGGCGAAGCCCGCCCACGGCGAGCAGGGGAGTAGCTGCGCGACCGGCTCTTGCTTCGACTGCGGCTTCGGGAGCGGTCGTAGCTGGGGCTGCGGTGGCCGTCCATCCTCACGCGGATATACGCCGTCTCCCCCTGGGCACAGGCACCAAAATTAAATGCCCAAATTAATTCAAATGTCCAAATTCTTCCCCGTGGCTTGCCTACCTCGTGGGAGCGGAACTTGCTGTTGTCCAACTTGTGAACAGCATAAGTCATGTCCTCCTTGCGCACAAACTCCACCACACCGCTGCCATCGCGGTTCACGTCGGCGTAGCACACGTCGCCAGCCTCTCGCATGTGGTCCTTGAGGTCCTGCCAACTTCCGCTGGGCGGGAGACCTTCCAAAAAGCAAAAACGGGAGTTAAGAGGCTTTTAGGGACTTCACTGAACAGGAGCACTAGTCAAGACGGGGCCCACCTGACACAATAACCCTATACTCGGAGCGTCGAGACGGAGGTCCGTATCGGCCCCTGGGGGGACCCGCCGCTCCGCCTCGGCCACTCCGGGGGAATTCCACCCGTAGTCGGTAGCCGTCATAGTCGTAGCCATCACGCCCATACACTGCGTCATCCGCATCCCTTTGAGAAACAAAAAGGTAATGTAATTATCTGCATACATTTTTTGGATGAGTAATTCAAGTATACTTTTGGGATAACCGTTAAGTCGAATATTTTATTTACAACTTATTTTACAGCGAGGGGAAAAAAACTGTTGTGTACTGAAGTGACTTGAGGAGTAAGCAATGAAAAAACATACCTGAGACAACTAGTACTGTAATGAGGCTCAGATTTAAATCTAACCTGTGGTTCAACAGTTTTCGTTTCATTCATAAACCCAATTTGTATTGGTTTTACCGTAATTATTTTAAAAAAATACGCCTCTAAAATGTCATTAATCAAGTTTAGCGGTTCATGTTTGAATCCCACTTTAAGTCGTTTATTTTTAAAAAGATCAAAAATAATTCCCATCCTTAAAATGTACATTATTTAAAAAAAATCAACACATTTTGAGTCATATTCGAAAACATAATTGTAGTTGAATATACACTAACTAAGTACTTATTGGTACCTAAACATTTTAAACCCTCCCACTTAATGTTTCTTTAATGCACGAGTAGGGTGGAGCTGAAATTCAGGGGTCGAAGGGTCTCCAATGTAAACTTTACGACCTGTAAATGTTCCAAATTATGGCCATAAAACGTGTTACTCGGTTAACGCTACCACAAGCGTGTTTCGCGCTCACCTCGGGTCCTCGAACTGCACGAAGGCGAACGGCGGTCCGCCTCGACGGTTTTTGAGATCGATGTCGCGAATGGATCCGTACTTGTAGAAAAGGTCTTCGACATCCTTGGAGCGAATGTCGGGCGGCAGGTTTCCGACATAGATGCGGCAGTCGTTGCTTCCCGCGGGTCCTCGGATAATGCCTCCGCTTGACATGCTAGCTAGCACACAATGGACGTGGTAGCGTGCGTGTGAATGTGCTGGCTAGTTAGCTAGCTACACAGTCTAGCTGGTGTGGTCGCTGGGTTCCTTCTTAAGCAAGAAATAAAATAAATAAGCACGGTTTTGGTTCAAGAAGCACTGTCTTACCGTAGGAAATAATGTGGGGATATTATTGTACAACTTGGTCGCGGCGGAATCTAAATCCGTCGAGGTAACAACGTGGGGGAAAGATTGCGCTAATTCCCACAAGGTGCTGCCTCCACTTTCCGCCAATAGCAAATTCTTCTTCGTTGGACTATTTAAAGGTAGTTTAGCGCACATTGCCACCTATAGGAGAACCGTGCGAATTTATCCTGACGCGCTCGCCTCTCACCCCACTCAGCAAGAGAAATGGCGTCTGCCTACGGGAAATTCGCTGAATTGGTTGCAGGGGGAAAATGAATGCCCTATTAGGGTTAAACACAACAACATATTCGTTATTTTAAAGGTCCAAATAAAATGTATACATTAACATTTACTAAAAGTCCAAGGATTGGTTGCGCTTCCAGATTTTTTAAAGAGGTAGTCAGCTGAGACACATAAATATTAGCCAAAGGGACCACCAAAGCTAAAAAAAAAAAACCTCATTAAAGTAAAACCTCCTCCTATTATCTTTTCATACATACATTCGTATTATGCTTCAATAAAAATACCATACACAGTGGAAAAGACGCCACCAAGTGGACATCATAAGCAAATGCACCAATATGCAATAAATTAAAAACTAAGTGTATGAACAAATAACAAACTTTGAAAAAGGACCTGGTTAAAGTGGCACACTGCACCAATAATATTAAAAATGACTTACCACTGCATATTTTCATCTTATATTTTGATATTCACACTAAAACACCCAAACTACCTCTATCAGTTGCTGCTAACCACTTTAGTCACTTTTCTATCTCATTTCATTTTTATTGCACATAATTTTTATGCCTATGTGTGCACTCAAGGTGAACCTTTAAATCTAATTGTACATAGATAATAAAGGCATTCTATTCAATTTAATGTATTAATTTCCCATATTTCGAATCTGGCATTTAAGCACGCTTTGGCCAAAATTATTATTTTGCCTTAGTTGGTTGCTAAACCAATAACATGATCAATTATAGGATACTTGGCCATTTTTTGGACATCTATCCATCCTTTTTTAGATACAGCATATCCTTATGAGTCTTAGTGGCAACCAATCACTCTCACTCCCAAATTTGGGTAATTTGCCATCATTAACTAACCAAATTATTATTTTTTAAATCTTTGGACAAAAGAAGACAATACCCCGCCCGACCCCCCCACACACACACAAAAATTCAGGTGTACCTTCAAATTCATCCTTCTGTGTTTTGTTTATATAATTTAATGCCTTATCATGTGAGTGAAATATTAGAATGTACACATCATAGTACGTATAGCTGTTTAAGACATGATCGTTTATGATGTGCAGTGCATCCTTCAGATCCCACTCCAGCTAAAATTACTTCATCCATGAAAAAGAGGTATCCATGGTTACATCAGGAGCCATGTTAAAGGATGCCTGCCTGAGTGTGTCTTTACTAAAGCAGTCATTCCTCTCCCCGCTCCGATTCATCATTTCAATACAGCACTCTCCCACCTTAAGGTTTTTTCAACGTGATATGATTTGCTTTTGTTTATGAGATCTGCAGTGTGCCAATCATTTTGGATAATGGAAGACTGATTATTAAACATGTTTGAAATATCCATGAAGATCCAATTTCCAGTGTGACTTTGTGGGCACGTCAATATTTCAGGCGAATTGAAGCTGCAGGTTGAAATATTTTGCAGAGCATCCCAGTGCGACATATTTGCCGTCTTCAGAACAACCTGTTTCCTTGACAACGCAGTTTTATCATTCAAGCCCATTGATACCTTGTCTCAATGCCGGAATCAAATGGGGCTTACATTTATGTTGCTGCAGGGAGCCGCAGCGAGCTCAGAATGAAGTGAACGTGGTGAATAAATTGGCATGGACGGAGAAAACAATCACATTTCAATCAGGCAGAAAGAGATAGAAAGATCATTAGAATTCATATTCCATCCGTAACAAGTGATTTATTTTAAATGTACAATATATATGCAAATAATCATTGGGAATTAAAAAAACATATCGTGGGTTAATCTGGGTGTGATAAGAGCAATATATTTACCTTAACACAAAATATTAAGTTGAGTATTTACGGTTTTCCTATACGTGCTCTGCGATTAATGATCAGGCCAAGGTGTACGTACCGTGTCTCTCACCTGAGGTTATCTGCGAGAGGGTGCAGGTTTGATTCCTGGCCATTCTGAACAGAAAATGTGCTAGAATACAGACAGAAGGTTCAATTTATATAGTTCATTTGTAATAATAAAAAGAAGTTGATGTCATTGCTATACCCACCACTATATTACCTATATAATTTCTGGAAACATACCCGGCAGATGAGTGATTAGCGCGTTGGCCTCACAGTTCTGGGGTCCTGGGTTCGAATCCAGGTCAGTCCTCCTGTGGGCAGTTTGCATCCTCTCCCTGGCCCTGCGTGGGTTTTCTCTGGATACTCAGTTTCCTCCCACATCCCAAAAACATGCAGGGTAGGCTGGTTGGACACACTAAATTGCCTCTAGCTATGATTGGATGTTTGTCTCCTCGTGCCCTGCGATGTGTGTGTGTGTGTATTAATATATAAAATATTTTACTAATACAGAATACATATACAGAATCAACTCAATAAAACAAATAATAAGTGCAAGTGTACAATCCAAAGGTTAGTTGTGATGAGATGCGCCATATTTGGATTTGAGCAAGATTCATGTGAATTTGCTGCACATCTGTTATGAATGACAGACAGTGTGTTTTCAAAGTCAGGGCAGGCTGAGATTTAATTGTCTTTTAATAATTAAAAACCAAGTGTGGATAATTTGCACACATAGATTTGTTTTAGTTGAATCTGTTTTCCAATGCTTCAGACTACCATAGATTGCATTTGACTTTTATGGGATGTATTGTTGGCAGTTGTAGTATATCAGACAGACTCGAAAGGGACAAGGTGGAGAAAACGAAGAAACAGAAGACAAGTGATGTTAAAATGAACATTTATAATGACTTTGTTGCCGTCGCAAAAATAATCTTTAAAAAACAATTCATTATTAACACTGAAATGCTGACTTCACTGGTAGTCCACGAGTCATAAAACACAACTCACTGAATTTCTTTTACAAACACAGTACTACAGTTACATTAAATAGTCATTACCGTTAAATCTATTTATGAATAATGTTGAAATAAAGAAGAGAATGACACTTTAAAAATCTCCCCACTCTCCTGCCTCAGTAGCTGTCTTTGTCTTCAACAGTTTTTCATCTTGAAAACATGCTGCTTCTCAAATGTTTCTTTGACAAAAGCTCAAAACAGACTGGCAGCATAACAATTGTGCCGGAGCTCGGATGTCTTAAAATTACCGTGATCTTTGTCAAGAAGGAATGGATCCACTAACCATTCCAGTGAGCTAACGTAGTGTTGAATCGGCTTACTGCCTTTTGGCTCAGTTAGAATTATTTGGCACTCACCCTGACAAAAAATAAAAAAATAAAATAAAAATAAAAGGCTTCTTACTCGTTTTCCACATTGGCACTATTAGGCATTGTACTTTAGTTTGTGAAGATAATGAGTCTGTCCATTTGAAAAGAGAAGTAAATTCTGGACTTGAAAGCCCTTCAGGTTTGTTAATTAACACATGGGGATTTTCTCACATTCTCCCTATGACAAATGAAAGAGAAAGTTCCCAAATAAAATATATAGTAATTGACCTTAAAATGATAGACATCACCTCTTTCATGTTTCAAAAGCCGAGAATTTCATTTTTCCGATGTGTAATAGTGGAGAAAAATAAATAAAATCCGATATTTCACAAGCGTAGTCAATTTTTTTTTTAATGCCATTACTAATTTAATGCGAGCATCGCAAATTGTCCCGCCTACTTGTAACAAATTGTCTACCCACTGTGCTATGTGCTGCTATAGACGAAACGAGCTTAAATGGACTCGGAAAGTGAAGCGTGCTTTGTCCTCGTCCTTCAAGGAGAAATAAGAGAGACATTGAAGGATTGAACAGGTAGAGAGAATAATAAGTGTGTGTATGCTTATTATCTTAGCTAGTTTTTACCTGTTTCAAGTGTATCAGTGTTTGTGCTGTACCGCGCCTGCCATCCGCAATGGCTGCTCTCGTAAGCATTTATTCTAACATTTTCTCCGTTATGAGGTCTAAGAAATTCGCAATTTGCATACTTCATTACTTTCTGCAACATCTTTTAATTGAAGGTCATGAAACGAGGTGTTGTCTGTCATTTTAAGTTGAATTATTATATTAACATGTATGCTGTCAGTCCATTTTTTTACTCTGAGATGTAACAACGAGAGCTAAAGTAAATTTAAAAAAACATTCACAATGTAAAATAACTTTTGCAATGTACTGGCATGCTCCCTTCTGCGTATACTTAAGCAAGTTTTAAACTCTGCTCAACGGCCAGAGAACCAGAAAAGAAACATTACACATAGCGGACAGTAAACATGGCGAAACATATCCAACAAATTCATGAGTTTTCGGGGATAAAGAAGTCAACCAAGTTCGTGGGAGGTTAAAAAGGCTCCAAGACAAAAAACAAAACAAAAATGGCCAAAGTTGATTGGCAAGAATCTTCTTTTCTCAGATGAAAGTTGTCAGAAATATTTTTAGGCAAGGGTGAAAACAGTATTGGTTGCTCATTGGACTGAAACACAAAGTGTGGTAATCGTGAAGGCTGTTTGACAGTGAGGCGCAGGTCGATGTGGTTTCTAAGGGTGGGGGCAAGAAGCCTTAAGCCAGTCTGTAGACGTAACCAGTCCTTAGCCTTCTCGCCAAAGGGCTCCAAGAAGGCCAACGAATGTCCAGGACGCATACGGAGTGAATATGCTTTTGGAATGACACAGTAATCCATTTGGCATTCAGATGGAGCAGTAAATGCAGTAGTGGAGTAATGAGGGCTGGAAGCCTAAGAGAATGACACGTAAAGATCACTCGTGTAACTCGGCCTTCAGCCTTTTACGTCTAATTAATTTCCTCCATTAGTTTATTCGTGTTGAGGTGGCAGAGAAAATCATCGTTTTGCTGGTGCTGATTATGCCTCTCAGACGTGACTACAATATCAAAAAGGCATCCCTTAGCGCCTTCAGCCCCCAGAGAATTGAAGAGATTGGCTCGATAAACAAACGTGCGTTTTCTTAATTTTTTTTTTCAGACACGGTCATCAAAGACACAAATAAAAAGACAATCCACAGATTCCTCGTGGTCTCGCACAAAGCACTCGGTGACTGACGACAAACTGAAGGGAATGAGAAGGACGATGCCTTTGTGAGAAGAAACGCATGCTGCGTCTCTAAACTCTTTCCATCATTTACCCAACAGGATAAATAAATACAAATTAGATTTGAAAAAAAAACAAAAACAACACAAGAAAGTAAATCAACATGGTTCATTTCAAACCTACTATGAAGTAATTATCAGTAAAGTGCAATTATGCAACACCAAACAAGATCATGATAACAGTGAATTGGAAATTGGGTTAAACATATCTGGTTGATGACAATGGCCATGAAAGGCCTACCTGACTATAGCTGAAATCTGACATAGATATTAACTCTACATGTTTGTGACATTCCTGCCCTGATTTTTACATTATCAACTGAAAAAAAAAATATGGTTACATTCATAGATTAGAAGTCGTTCAAGCTGTGGTTAAACAATTTAAAAAAACAGACAGGTTCAATGAGGTTTAACCTGTTATGTCTAATATCCATGTGTCTGTTATCCTTTAAAAAAAGAGGCAAAACAAGGAGCCAATTAGATTTTCACATTTGCTATTTTCCCTTTTTTTGTTTTGTTTAAACTTCTTAAACTTCTACGTATGAGACAAAATATCTTTGATGACGTCTGGAGATATCAACTTTAATCTGAGATATGAGTGCTATGTTTCTGGGCCAACATGACAATAATAAAACTCCTTTCCAACTCACAACATTAAAAACACAAGTTCATAAACATGAGGTGAGTAAACTTAAGTGCTCTACCTTTGACTGCATGCAGCGGTCTGAATGTTACGTACGAGTCAGCTCGCAAATTTTTCTCCCTTTTTTTTTTTCCTCCAAAATTTTTCTTTGATACCATGCATTAGAAGACGTGCAAAAAGATAACATCTAACTCCACAAACACATTTTTGATTGTTAATGGCTATGTTATGAATGCTTATAACATGTTATGCTTAGTCCATGCTGGCCAATAGAGAGACATTGTGACAAAAAAAAACAAAAAACAGCAGTACTTAAGCCACAGGTCAAACAAACACGCAAGGGATGCATGGAGTGTAAAACAACATGGATCCATAAAAATCACAATCTTTTACTCTTATTCTATGTAGCTATGGGATAAAACAATGCACAGACAGTTTTTTTTGTCCTTTGTTTTCCCACGTAATGTCATTGATTATCTTTTTCTGAACTTAAAAGACAGTGTTTGGTTGGCACTTGATCAGCACTTCTAAACAAGTTATTGATATCTAACAATTGATCGCACATCTACAAATTCAGAAGCTGCAGAGGTCTAGTTTGGCACAGGTTGTACTATGGAGTCTATTATTATTACTTGTATTATCTTATCCATACCGTATAGTAGCCTATACACCTCGCCGTATGCTCCCGTATTTGGGAACGTATCTCTAATCAACCGACCAGACATCTTTTCAACTAAAATATTTTGTATAGTTTACTTATCAAATAGCAGCATCTTCATAACTTACAAAAAGTACATGTAAACCTATTCATTCAAAATTTTAGTAACTTCAAATGTTCATACAACAGACATAAAACACAAAAACAGGACAACATGCTACTATATTGCTTCCAATATTCTTTACATTTTCTTACTGTCAAACTAAATAATCAGTGACAGAAATATGGACACCACCGGCTGATGAGTCATCATAATGCACAAACAAATCGCAAAGCTAATCTTAATCAGGCTTAGTTGGCACTCCCATCATCCACACGAGTATAACATAGTTCACATTGTATTGACAACGCTGGACTGCATTTAGACTACAAACTAGAATAGCTACAATAAAGTACATATAGATCATATGACATGACATATTGTATTCCACAGAAATGAATTCTAGTCATTTTCAGATAAGAGGATATGCATAAAGGATGTCATCGTTTTAGCTTTGAGGTCACAAACATTACTTCCCGACATACTTTCGTTTCACTTCGCTCTGTTTGTTTTGTTACGAGGCTGTGACATGAGTTCCGCTTGTTTGGCCGACATATGAATAATCATGAATGCTCAACCAATATCTGCTTTCATCTGGGAAAAAAAAGTCCTTTTCCACTTTTTTTTTTTCAATTTTTTTCCCCAAAATCCTATTTCTTCTTTGTTATCGATTGAATTGGACACTTGGAGATAAAATTGCTGGTTCGGTCTACTAAGTAGTGGGTGTCACAGTTTTGGAGGCAGGTGTTTTCTGTGCATTTTAGCCTTGTGAACTCTGCAGCCTGGTAAAATAGTTTGGGACCTTTTTTGACCTAGTGCATAACTCCCACCAGTAGCACGCCCAACGCCGCTCATGAGAAGACAAGACGGGAGAAAGGAGAAAGAGGGGGAGAGATTGAGAGAGAGCACGGTGTACTGTACAGAAGGAAACAACCGTAGAGAGCTATTAGGTCACAGAATGATGACAAACGGCGAAATGCGATTGGGGAAATACGATGTGGAGAGAAAGAGGAAAGTCAATGAGGTGCAGAGATACAGTATTTGGCACTGTTTTGATCAGAGGTTTGAAGAAGAGCTCCCTGCAATCAAGCAGTCCAGTTGCATTGGTAAACCCCCTTGCTTTGTGCTTATATTTTATAATATGCTTCAAACATTGGGCAGTACAATGTTCTAGTATATGACAATTCACAATTAGCCAGATTGGTATCGAGGGCTTGGTGGGCATCCGTGAAGAGAGGCCGACCCACTGTGGCAAAAGCCACATCAAATATTCACAGAGAAATTCCACTGGTTTCAAAGTATAATTCAGAATTCAAGAAAAATTGAGGCATAAAAGACGGGTTAAATTTATGCCCCGAACCGTATTTCCCGGACTATAGACCACACTTTTTTAACGTTTAGGCCGAGTCTGTGACTTATACGCAAGTACAAAATTAATGGATTTGCTGTGTTTAGTAGGGTTCTTATGTTATGCAGGCAATTTGGAATTTCTAAAAACTTTGCAAAAGAAAAGAAAAAAAACGAGAACGCCAATAGCCACAACACGAACGCAACATACAAAGAACAAAAGCTGAATCATAGTGCTAAATACACATCCGTAACATCACTTTGTCACCATCTCTGCCTTGGGCTTTTCAGAATTGGTCTTTCAGTAAAGATGATTTTATGACATGAATGGCTAATGTTTGCCGGTCAGACGTGTGTGCTCACTTCCGTTGTAAATTCGACTCATGGCTAACGACAAAAGTACCTCCGTAAATACCACAAAAGTAAGCACACGTGTACACCCGACTCGCGAAAGTTAGAGGCTGATGTCATAAAACGACCTCTACGGTACGATAACATTAGCGGCTAACCTCATACAATGATCTCTACTGGATAATTATTTCTGAAAGGCCTAAGGCAAAGATGGCCACAAAGTGATACCTACTAAAGTGTACCAGTCATTATACGCTTCTGTTGTGGTAAATTTGCATTTATTTTATGGCTATTACTGTTTTTTTTTAAACGTTTGGAATTTATGAATAGCCCGACACCTGCCGACCGTAATTCAGGCTACGATTAATTAAATAACTTAATGTTATGGTAACAAATACCTCATTTGCCTTTTGTTTTTCATTTCGTTGGTCTGTGATCAAATAAAATCCCCCTCAAAATATCTGAGCCAGATACGAGGTTGTTTCCTCTTTATCGTACATTTTCTTTGGCTAGTACGGCTTATACTCGAGTGCGATTCACAGTCCGCGAAATACGGCAAATGGTTCAAACATTCTAGATACTAATCAGCACTGTTTACAACCCTCACAGCAGCCAGGGACTATTTGGAAGATGTCTGATTTGGGGGGTACATATATTTGGGAAATGAAACATTAATTTGTGGCTCAGACCACATCCTCTAATTTAAGTGCAGTGTACCGTCCTGGCAAACGACATTAAACATTGAGGCATATATGCGTTTATGGAGATGTACCTCAGTTATTTGTCAGGTCTCGTCTGCGTGACAAAGATGTGCAGATGGAATTATATGCATACGCATCTTAGAGGTGGCAAACCAGCCTCACATCGTGTTCTTAATGTCTCACAGTGCAGTCATTATAGACTAAGAGTACTCAGGATGAACACAATGGATAGCAGCACTGAGGGAGGCCAAGGTACTCTTTGAGTGCTTAGAAATGCTCTCAAAATTTGGCCTCCCATTCTTGAGATTAACTATCATTCGTGAAAGACAAAATATTTAAGTGATGTTTTATTAAATACCTCTCCTGTGTTTGATGAGTCCCATGTTTGGGGGGATTGATCAAAAGAACTGAAAGAATCTTTTCTCTATTGATGCAAATTGGGAAGGATGGCTCACATGGAAACTGTGACCAAGCCTTCTTTTCAAGTGTCACTCGTTTTTCCCTTTTATTAGAGGATGCCTCCGAACAATATTTGGTTACCCTTGGTGTTGCAATAGTTGGTTTGTTCGCAGATATTGATTCAAATATAAAATGCTCTCGATAGTCCTCGGTTCCCCTTAGACAGAAAAGTGTCAGAGCGCAATTCTTAGAATTATGGTCGTTCTAGGGATGTGAATATATGAGAATAAGGCAAAATGTTGACAGGTACATTTTAGGCCATAACCAAATTCAGCCAAGTGGGAGCAGGAGAACTTAATGACATAATGGGGACAGTAAATGTCTAATCCTGTAGCACCAATAAAGGGTTAAACATGAATATATTTTGGGGTGTTTGTTGCCATGACTGGATCTGTTTCAATGTTTGTGCATTTGTGGGAGCGTTATGTGTTATCATGTTAAATATATATTTATACATTCCTGTGTGTCTCCTCTATCCTCTCACATGGATTATTGAGCCCGCGAACTACACACTCACACCGCGACTGTGAAGTTCCGACTGGGCTTCACGTTTACATTTCTTTCACTGCAAAACATTTGATCCCTGTAAATAAAAAATATCAATAGGCAAATACTTATTTTACATTCAGATCAACCTGCGTTGACAGGTTTAAATTGATTTTGAATTGAATTAGAATATTAATAAATAATGGCTAAAAATATAAAATACCCAAATTTAGACATTTCAATTACAGTAGTATAAGATTTCAACAAATGTCAACATAGGTATTAAGTAAATTATTTGCTTCCCGTAAACTGAGGTGGCCTCAGGTGCTTGTTGTAAAACAACTCCCCTGTAACAGGACCTTCTCCATTGTATACAAAGAGAAAGATTTGTGAAACAGCCGCTTTAGATGGCTGGAACTTCACTGGACACGCTCAACTCACCGGGAGCTGAGGTCTGCAACTGACATCAAAACCATTGAACCAAGATTCAAAACAAACAAACAAACAAACGAACAAACAAAAGAAAATCAGCAATGAGGTTTTTAGAGGAAGGTGAAACTATTTGCCTCACCCTTGATCTGCAGCTTGGCAGTGGACCAGTTCAGCTTACTCTCAGCTCCGTCGTCAGAAAGGACTCGACACAAACTTTTAAAAAACATTAGGACACGTCAGTCCTAAAACACATTCAAATATCACACACACTTGTCTTCGGTGTCTCTCCCCCCCCTGTCCTCCTCCTCCTCCTCCTCTTCCTCCTTTTTGAGCCTCTCGTTTGATTCTGAAATATTAAAACATATATTTGGACGTTTTGCTTCTTCATTGTGAACCTCCATAATTCCACTCTAGCTCTGTCCTCATCCTTCCTTTCTTTCCTTCCTCGCCTCTTTCCTTTTAACCCACTTTTTGCGGGTTGGTAGCACGTACACCTTGCTCATAGGTGATTCGCTGGCTGATCAGATACTGCGCCGCTTGTGTAGCCGCTGGCGACCCTGTTATGGTGACTTTACGGTTCCGAGTACCGGGAATGAACTCTCCCTTTTTGGAGATCTGGATGCGAGCCCCTGTTAGCTCCTGGTACTCTACCAGCGTTTTTCCTCCTTTTCCCAAAATTGCACCCACCAGATTCTCAGGTACGGCGATTTCGACCACGTCCTTGGCTCCGTCTGTCAGCTTCTCTGTCGCTAATAGGGAGGAGGCCATCAGTGGGGATGAAGCGTTTAGGTAGCCATTGGAAGCACCTGTAGCAGCTGCGAGAGAACCTAGGGAGAAACCACCAAGCCCTGTCACAGGGTGGCCGGCGCTGCCGGAGGCATCACTAGCGTAGGAGGCTAGGAGATTAGCCGCGGCGGCGGCTGCCGGGTTAGCACTAGCTGCTACCGCAGCAAGGACACCAGAGGCCGCTGCGGGGTTAAGGCCCAGGCCCAGGGTGTTGGTGTTGTAGCCGTAGCTGGCCAGTGTGTTGAGGGCCGACGTGATGGCCAGGAGGTCATTGCCGGAGAAGCTAGACATGGTAGCGGGGAAGGCACCCATTCCTGTCAAGCCGGCCTGGCCCAGAAGGCTGGAGGCAGTAGCAGCTGCCGCAGCTGCGTTAGGCATCACCTCGGCTGTGTTAGCATAGGGCGATCCGGTGGGGTTGGAGTTGGCAACTGGGCCGGAGACGTTGGAATAACTGATGTTGAGGCAGCTGCTGCTCTGAGGGTCTTCCTGGATTTTTTGTACTATGATTTCCACCGCCTTACGGTTCTGCTCGGGCTCACCACTGATTGTGACCACTCGCTCCTGTAAGTTGATGCCCTCCGGCTTCTGCGAGAGCTGCACCCATGCCCCGGACTGCTCCATCACCGCCTTGACTGTGGCTCCTCCCTTGCCAATAATGAGCCCAGCTGTGCTGTTGGGCACAATCAGTTTGGCCTGCGGAAAAATATGAATCATGTACAGTGCGTTGCAGCGGGAAATGAAAAGAGCCTTTTAACATCATAAGCAGAACAGGGAACACTCTGACAGACTCAGTCGGAGTGATGCCAGCGCTCGTTTTACTCGGCGATTTTTTAATCCTAGGGGTTTAAGCTACAGCTGTCACGGGGCTCTTGTCTTGCTATGAAAAACTGTAGGTAAAAATAACCACATAACCTCACTTTTTCCAGACCTTGCCAGCTTCTGGGTCATGGCCCAGAGAATAAGTAACAGTGGTAACTAATAAACAAGGTGAACGGGAAATGAAATGTGCCAAATACACAACACAACTAAAGTGTACACAATGATGGACGACATGACAACAAACCCAAAGACCAGACTAAAATATCTCAATTGGTCCCACGTGGGTGCCTGCAGAGTAAATCAAGATCCAGTGTCTGGTTTAAGTGTTTGTTCTAACGGAATCTGATATATGCTAATGCAAACTAAGGGATCTGTTACAAGATTTTACACTCAAACTGCCTGTTTTTCAACAGTCAGTAAACTACTGATTGGGTAAGTATGCAGCCGTTACCCATTCCTATCATGCAGGATCGAGCACAACCTTTCATCTGGCATATACTTGTTTTAAATTTGTTCTTTCCAGGGCATTTTGGTGCCAAATTTTTTGAAAAATAAGCCTTCACTTCTGTAGTGTTTACACAACCCAGAGTGACGGCCTCATATAAGCACTTTGTTGCATCCGTTTCGCTTAGACAATTAACTCTGAAATTGAAATGTTGTATTTGGATGATTTCAAGTTTGAAGGGTTGGGGTGTAAAATGTCCTTCAATTTTGGAACGATTGATGGTTTTGCTATATGGGCCACACACCTGTTTGATACGGTCAGGGTTGACTGTGGTCTGTGGTTGTAGTATGCTGACTGGTTCTGGCTTCTGTGCGCTCTGGGGCATCTCTCGGACTTTCTCGGCAATGAAATTGTGGACGCCATTGAGGGCTTCGACTGTACCCTGTATCAGACAGACACGCTCTGTTGTTCCTGCAATGACAGCGGGAGAGAATAAACAAACATGATCAATAAGCTCTGAAAGAATTCACGGTAGTAATTTGCCTAAATCTACATTTATATGAAGACTTTCTGGCAATGAAAATTGTTCCTTGACATTGCCTCGCACCCCATCAATGCAATCTACAGAGAAACAGCTGAAAGAAAGTAGCATGCTTGGTTAGTGAGTCAAAGGAGGGGGTATGTGGTGGGGGTCCACTTCAGTGATGTAACGCATTCACCACACTAACATTGAGTCTTGCCTTGGAAATCGAAGTGGCTCAAAAAGTTCTCGGGTTCTTTTTCTGCCTATATTATTCAAGAACTTATTTACATTGGTCCGGCTACAATCGGTGAGATTATACTCCCAAAATTCCACTTTTTGTCTGTACATCATTGTATCTTCTTGCATGCTTTCAAAAGGAAATAGTAGGAGTGAACCCACCCCAAGAATACCGTTTGGAGAATATTCAGCTTTGCTGTTGAACTTTACTTTACTTGAGGGAATACTGCAAGTTAGCTAATCTCTTTTAAAAAATCTCTTTCATTAACGTGGTGATCTATCCACCTTCGACTAAAAAATAAAAGCAGTGTGGTAATACCTTAAACCCACATTTTACATGATGAAATAAGAGTAGGTTTTGTTTCTTTTTTCACATTTGGACTAATTTACTTGCAAATCCAATTCCAGTGAAGTTGGGTCATTGTGTAATGAATAATACCATGGCTTTGAAATCCTTGTCAACCTGTATAAAATCAAGTGTATTAGTAGTAGGGAGCTGATCCCACAGCACATTTAGATAAATAGCCATTCACACACATCTTTGAGCAGGTTATAGTTTTAATTGAATAAAATGTTTTTTCCTATATGGGAATAAGATAGAGTGGCATCAAAATAACTACGCAAACCGGGGTGAATATACAATTTCCACACTGGAAGCCCCGATTCCAGTCCCAAAACTGTGAGGCAAATACACACATCAGATGACTTTGCTGCTGTGACATTATAATTCAAATAAAATTTAACCCAAAGGCAAATAAAAGTCCAGAACCAGAATGTGTCACAGGCAAAAAGGGTCATTGTGGCTCTACAAGCTCATGCTTCCCAATGGTTCTTTTTTAGTTAGGGTTTATTGAGGTGATGAGTTAAAAAAAGAGAAATAAAAAGTATTACCAAGAATATAATTGAACAAGCTTCTATTTGAAAGACAATCCTAACTCTGTAAATCTTCTATCACATTGCAATTTGCACTGTCGACAAAATTAAGATGAAGAACAGAACAAAGCTGCTGTAAATGAAAGGTAATCTCACCTGACCTATTAAATCATTCACTCTCACTCAAGGGTCCTCAACCACCCGTGCCACTTGGTATTAGCTACAAGAGAAATAATTATTCCAGTTCGGCACTCAAGTATGGACATCAGAAGCCAACGGGATGCTGCACCTCAGGGTTTCCAAAAAAAGATGCCCAATCTGTCAACACTGCTGCATCTAGGCACTGACTGCCCATGCACTCGTCATAAAACAAATACGGAAATTCACTTTGAATACGATTTAGAAAGATTTTTTCCCCAGCAGTGCTGCGGAGGAATCAGCACACTGTGCGGATAACCCAACACCAACGGTCAAGTGTGCTTGGCATAAAGACCCCAAAGAAGCCACTGTAACAACACTTACTTTAGTAAATTACAGCTAATAATAATACTTCTACTTTGCTCTCATTTGTTCTCACTTAACCTTTGGACAAGTTAATGCTTAGATGAATACAGTATCATCAACATCTCATCGGAGTTACTACGCTTCTTAAGAAGATTAATTGCATGTTTACATAATTTGAGTATTGGCTGTAGTTATTATGGATTATGGTCAAAATAAAAGGTCTACTACAAAGGAGTCGATTTAGGCAGCCATCCAAACACGAGGAATGCCGAATGGCAAATAAGTGGGCAAAGAATTAAATGTCTAAAGCGTTTGGAACCGCGGAGACGAACAGTTGGTGTTGTTGCACCTGCTCGTAATTTATGAAGTGATAAAGAGGCAGAGGGAAGTACTCCAAAGCAGGCTTTTAACCTAATGTGCTTTTATGTCAACTCATAAATTCTTCATTATTAGTAACATTTCCGAATGGTAAAATGCACAATTCACAGTTTTATTTAGACTGTTGCATAATAGCCACAGTTCAAAGGAATTTAAAATTCAGGGTGTTTTTTTCTAAATAAAAAACAGGGGGAATGTCCAATTAATCCGCTTAGTTTTTTCCCTTTGGTTTCCATTAGTTGGAAAAAGATATGCCACAACAAAAGCCTAATTGTTAAATAAGACAGGGTTCACCCAGTGGTGGGCCCTCAGGGTCCGCAAGGTTTATCGGCGGGCCTGAAAAATATCTGATTCATAGACTGATCCGAAATATAATATGTTCATGAATAATTATTAAATAATTCTGAATTCCGAATCATGTTCCGATTGGGTTTTCATATTGAAACATTTAATCAATCACATTTCAGATGGAGCAAGAATGAAGGCCTAGGTGTGAAATGCATGGCCCGCCACTGGGTTCACCACACTGTGAATGAATATAAAAACACATTTGTTTGCTTAATATACCTAATCACCTTTTTCCTGTTGACATGAAAGCAAAAATAATATAATCGGGCATTGGCTCCAGTAATTTTGAGTGAAGCCATGTTCGAATCAGAGCAATGCCTAAGCTGCCAAATGACAGTCATCATCTAAAGCCATGCTTCCAATGTTATCATAGATGAGATGCCTTCAAGACATACAAACATCTGACCATCTACCATTGAGATTCCAACATCTAAATTACTACTCAGATTTCGATTGCAGACTCTCACTATAGGTGACTTCACATTAACTACTGTGGGCTATACTATAAATATCGCAAGAAATACTTCAAGTCTTGAATTGCAGACACTTTGTTGGCACCAATTCAGAAATATTCCTGGTAGTAGACCTCCCATTTCCTTAGCTTTGTCAAAGATACCAGTGACTTTCAAGGTCTCCAATCTTGATCTTGAATGAACAGTTGTAATTCTTCTGCTTATTTGCTTAAGCTCTTTACGGCCAAGAACGTACTGCTGTTTCAACTTGAAACCTACTTTTTGATTTTTTTTCACGAGATGCCACCTATTACTCCTACTTTTTCGTTGCACTCTAAGTGTCCAAGTCATTTACACCGTAAATTAAAGAGTGTTGAGGTGGTAATGAGACATTTTGCAAACAAGTTAGGTATTCCTGGTGGCTGAGTAATTAGGGTGTCGGCTTCACAGTTCTGGGGACGCAGGTTTGATCGTGGAGTTTGTATGTTTGCCCCAGGCTTGCGTGGGTTTTCTCTGGGTTCTCCAGTTTCCTCCCGCATTCCAGCAGCAAGTGCTTGTTTGAACTGCCTGTATAACATGTTCCACAAGTTAAGATAAAAGTTAGCCTATCTTACTAGGATAGAGGATTAGCGACTGCCCAGAATTTCGCATTAATGTAAGTCATTTGATGATGATGGTCATGTTATTTCAAACATTCGCGACACGTGAAGACGACAGTGTTTATGGACTTAAATACGATCTCTTCGGGACAAATCAGTAACTTTCTGGTGCTGAACAAAAACACAAGCTAATTGAGTTAAAATAGTTTACTGTTGGGTCCCTTACCACTTTGTCTGCACAGAGTGACTGAACAAATAATATGAGTGGATCAGGACACACTGTATTTGATCAGACGTCTTTGTTTGTTCTGCATCAATTCATAATTGAACATGAATCATTTAAAAAAAAATCTAAACCAGACCATGAAAATATATACTTGACATTATGCATAATGTACACCACATATACTACAAGCTTAATGTCACCAACAATCACAAGTTTTTGTCCTCGAACCAGATGTGTCTTGTTTTCTTTCAGACTACTTGAAAGGTAAAGAGCTAAGCTAAACATTATCTTAATGTTCCTGTAAATTATATTTCAGATCTTGTCATTTTTATTGTGTTGAGTGACCTGGTTGCCATGCGATACGAAGGCTCAACACAACCAGTTGCTTCTCTATTTGTGTCCAACAGCAGTGCAAGCTTCAGGTTGCTTCCTAATCACCTCTCATTCAATTTCACAAAACAGTTACTTGTCCATGGCTCGACCTTTGGTGATGTCGAACATTCAAAAGGTTTTTTGAGCATAAATATTGAATATTAACATTTACAATTGACAAAACGGACTAATTTCTAAGCAGAACTGTTAAGAAAAGTTATTCAAAACCCACCTCTCACCAAAGACGAATCATTTAGAGATGTCTGCCAATATTTGGTTGGATAGTAAATTTATATAATGGCATTTTGTTTTCTATAAAATCACAACTTATAACAATCTAACACATAGGTGTCATAACCAGCCCTCAATAGCCGCAGTAGGTGCGAGTTTTCATTCCACCAGATAAAAGCGGATATATTTTTTAAAATCTGGTATCTTAAAAGTGTAATCAGATGATTGCAGTCGGGTGCTGCTTGTTTCAGAAGAAACCTTATTGGTTAAACTGTATGTGGTAGATCAGTGGGAAGAAAAACCTGCACCCACTGCAGGCGGGTCTTTGTGGAATAGTTTGGAGACCCCGATCTAACATGTTACTGATTTCGCCAAAAGAGGTTAATCAGTTTTTTGGTTTGAATCAAATTTGTGAATTGCCACATATCTCTCATCTCAGAGAGAGATTAAACGTGGCGATGTGAATCACTGAGTTTAAGTGGGTGTATGCGTGGCTCGCAATGTGAGTGGGTGCATGTATGCAAGAACAGTGTGCTACATAAATGGGGGAGCGAGAAATTTGTTATGGCGAAAGTTGATATGGGGAAAATAAAGTAAGTCATTCCATGTTTTACTTTGTGAGTGAAATGTATTCAACTACTGGGTGAGACTAGTTTCGTAAATCGGAACGGTCATTTGCATATCAAAGTGTTTCGTAACCTGAAAATTTTGTATTTAAAGGCAAAAGAGGTATCACTGTATTCATTCATTTCATTTTCATTATCCTCATAAGGTTCACGTGGGTGCAGGAGCCTAGGCGCGATACACCCTAAATTGGTACCAGCCAATCACGGGGCACAAGGAGACGGACAAGCATTCATGCAACCTAGGGGCAATTTAGAGTGTTCAACCAGCCTAGGATGCATGTTTTTGGGATGTGGGAGGAAACCAGAGTACCTGGAGAAAACTCAACGCAGGCCCGGGGGGAACAGGCAAACTACACACGGGAAGGTCGGAACCCACCGAAGATTGAACCCCCGATCTCGGAACTGAGAGGTGGGCATGCTAATAACTCTGCTACTGGGCCGCGACATCCGAACTACAACTAGGAACCAAATCTGATAGAAATACAGAGTGAAAGGGAAAGAAAGAGGAAACTTGGCTTATGTTGGAGTAGTTTGAGTACAGCTGAGAGAGGGGTCATGTCTCCCGAGAGAGATTGAAACAGGCTATTTCTGGAATGGCCGGCCCGTCTCCTCTCACATACAATCATGCATCAACCCCGTTCCTCACCATCTCTACTAACTCTTGTCTGCCATCGACACCGAGGCCTAATTTTACAGTCCCCATCAGGACTTTTTTGAACACTCACATCAATGATGCTCATGTTCACGGATGGAAGGTGCGAGGTAAGCCTGGTGGGAGTCGCAGAGAGCCATGCAGGAGAAAATGGCTGCACTGCTTGTTGTCCCCTCATTTCTTCCGCGAGACATTTTGCTGGTGTTGGAGTGTGCTCACAACGCCGCAGGAAGACAAATGAGGGTGTGAACTGTGTGTAATGGTATTAGCATGCGACATCAGCAGAAATGCTAAGTGACTTATTACCAAAGGTAAACCAAGTGGAGGAAACATCTGTTATGTCAAAACTACAAACAATCACACATTGAACATAAAAATAAAAAAGTGACAATTGTTTTGTCCCTCTATATTGCCTATTCTGCATGTCTGGATTATGTTTCATATTACTTGTGTGAGCCAGGACAAGCACCCAATCAAACCCTTGCCAGCACTCTATCCATCAATCGTGTCACTCATCACAATTATGAGATGAGCAGCAATGCTGCAGAGCAGGTGGTGGTCCATTGCCATGTGTAAAATGAAAAGAAAGTCAAACCTCGTCCCTTCAACCACACAAATTGGTCATAATCGTTAATTAGGTATCATTAAAATACATTTCCGTACACCTACAGATGTTTTTATCTTCAAATGTTCACCCCTAGGCTTAGTGGAGAAAGTATTTTAAAAATGCTTGCATTTAACTGAAAAACTAATTTGCATTTATGCAAGTAAAATGGGTCACAACTACCCGCACCATACTGCTGTGTTGTCATATTTCTGTTCAATAAATGTCTGACTAATTTTTTCATCAATAAACAGTCACGCTTGACTGTTAATTATTTTTATGTAGAAAATGATGATTTAGGTCAGGGGTGTCAGACTCGGGTTGGTTCGCGGGCCGCTTTAACGTCAACTTGATTTCATGTGGGCCGGACCATTTTAGATATAATATTTAGATTTTTTTAATATAAATGGATTAAAATCCCTGAATATTCAGTTTTTTATAGATCTAAAACAATGTTTATTTTATATATTTTTAGATTTTACAAAATGATTTTTGAACTAAAAACACAGAAAAAATGGATTAAATATTACAATTATTGATTTAAAAGGGGGAAAATCAGGAAATGTAATATACATCTATACTCTTCATTTTAATTTGATCCTAAAACAGAAAGTCGGCACTTGTGATTTACTTTCCCGGGCCACACAAAATGATGCGGCGGGCCATATTTGGCCCCCGGGCCGCCACTTTGACAATGTGATTTAGGTGCATAATCTGTCTAAACAAGTCTTTACGTTTCTGAGTTTGTATTCATTTTGTTCAAATCATCTTTTTTTGAGTTGCACCACATACTTTAAATTCAAAGCAATAATTGAATTCCAGATTTTGACAACACAGAGGACACTGCAACACAGAAACGATATACTTTTGATTGCATGCGTTCTATGAACATCTGGCCCTGATATGCAACAGATGTTATTTATTTGTTTAAATAATGAATGTATTTATTTTTTGCAGTTTGAAGGATCCCCTGAGGCATAAAGGACAAACAAAGATTTCTCTAGGGTATTTGTGTATAGGAAAAAAATAGAGCATCCTGCTCCACTTGTTGCAAAGTCTATGATTCACTGAATACTCCACAACCCTCAATTTCTTTTTCATTTCATTTTTAGAAGCCCTGATTACTGAATTGAAAAAAACCCATTAAAATATATATATATATATATATATATATATATATATATATATATATATATATATATATATATATATATATATATATATATATATATATATATATATATATATATATATATATATATATATATATATATATATATACACATATATATATATACATATATATACTACGGGTGTGCATGATTGTGCAGGTACTTTTTATAATATTTCAGTCATGTACTTCTTCTAAACAATGTTTAGAGTTGACAAATTCCAGGTTGAACATGTGAGGGTTTGTAAATTATTAATCTTGGTCTCACTTTTTACATTACAAACATCTGGAAGGATTCTGAAGACTTTAAAGGATTCTAATAGGCCTGTAATGGCACTGTCTCTTTTCTTTTTTATCGTTTTCATCAAAAATATGGATGACCTCTTACCTGGGTAGAAATCTTTGGATTTCGACAGCTTAATGGTGGCACCCGTCTCTTTCTGTAGTTGTACAATGGTTTGGCCGCCCTTGCCAATTATAGAGCCGGCTGCATAGCTAGGAATCAGCACCTTCAGGAAGTATTCACCCTCCTCTGTGAGAGAGAGAAAGAATGTAAAAAAATGGTCTCATCTTATATAAGTGCTCTGCATGATTATCATAGACATTAGGGTCAATGTCATCATAGTAGCTATGGTGCCAACTAAAGGTTAATTTGATGTCAAGTGGGGTAGTAGTCCAGTAAAATCATGGAATAACGCTGATATAAACTATCATTCATTCATTCTAGTGATTGACCAATATGGATTTTTCAGGACGGATACCGATTATTAGTAGTCAGAAGAGTCAATATTTGGAGCCGGTATTCGTGCGCAGTAAAAATGTAAAAAAATAATTAAGGTAAGCCCTGAACCTCATAGAACTTTATTAAATCACACACACATGTAAGGGGTGCGGGGGCTGCCAGACAACACCCTAGACTGGTCGCCAATCAGCCATAGGCCACACAGACAGGTGAGGACATTTATAGCATATTTGACACACATAAAACTAATTCACAGCTATTTCCTTCCACCTCCTGCATGTTCCTAAGACAAATTGTGAAAACATTTTTCAGTAAAAATAATTCAAAATATGTAAATGTAATCACCGCCTATGTAAACCAAAAATACTGAGCATTTAGCTTATGAAAATGCATGTATAATAATACAATTTCACCAAACCTAAAATATATTTCATATTTGTTTTACCTTTCACAAACCCAAAGATTCACAAAACATGAGTGAATTGGGGTTGTGAGATGAATCAGACGATGTTCCGTCACAGGAACCTCTAAACGCACCCTGCGCAACAATGGTGTCTTATGTATTGTAACATCTCACGAGACACTGAACAGGAGATAAGTTGCTCATTGATAACAATAGCTTTCATTTGCACAAAGGATGTCAATCATCCAGTTCATGACTGTGAAAAAATACAGATTCTTCGGACAACATTACAATATTAGCCAAAATAGACGACCGAATGACACCATTCAAATGCCTTCTACCTAGACTCGTCACTTGTCAATTACTACAGTACATATCGACTTATTGTCTGATATGGATAAACTACTGTTGGCCGTTTCATATACTGATTTATTGTCCGATATGTACAAAATAGCCATGGATTTTTGTTCTTCAGGGCGCGATAAATTACACAGATGGTGTGATACTGCACATTTTGTCATCATCTATCTGGTCCCAGCAACTATAGGGCCAGCATTGCCTATACAGGACAAAATTATACATTTAAGGTAGATGGTTCATCAAATAGCTAAATCTTGTTTCATTAAAAATAAATGAAACATAATTTGGGGACATAACTCCTATCCATTATGACGATGCTGATTGTGGTATTACGTTTACATTAATTTCGAGTTGGTAATGTTTAACCAATCCATATGTCGATACAGAGCCATGTGCCATCACATCCATAGGGGCAATTATTAAAAAATTATAAAATAAAAAACGAACTTAACTGTCGAAATGTCAAACACAACCTCTTGGCTTTCTCAATAAATAACACTTTTGGAGTTGTACACATTCAAGGCCTTACACATAAGTCAGAAATGATCAAACTCAATATAAACCTAATCCCATTTTCATCAATATTCTCTATGCGGACCGGTGTAAATCCTCCAAGGGACAGTTTTTGGCCCAGAGGTCGTATGCTTGACAAAATAAAAAAGCTTTACAATTGTGTCGACTCAGGAACACCTCTATAGTCAAATAGAACACTCTAGCTTCAGTACCTCAAATATTAACATTCATATGAGGCTAGTGATTGTATGCTCTTTCCTGTCCTACATTTTTTTCCAAAGGATGATGACCTGCTTTTTGGACTGCAAAAACCTAATTTAAGCAGTTTTCAAGGGTTTTTTGGGGAGGGCACGCTGTGTCTAAATGCAACGCCGTACCAATGTCACTGACAATTAAGCATTATAAAAGACGGATAGAAACATTTTCAATGCAATCCATGAATTATAAGAAATCGTAAGAGGACTGAAACGCAGCCAAGCCCACAAATTAGTTTCTATTACTTCAATTTTGAAAGGGGGTTAGTTTGACAACTGCCAAATGTGTTACTCCCTTTTAGCTGTTCAAATATAGCCTTAATAGTAAGTAATTGAGCGAGAAGCATCTGCTGCAAATGATGTCCTGCTCATCATGAGTATGCTAAATTCATATTGACCTTGAATATAAATAAAAAGGGAGTCTAGCGAAGCATACGGCAATTTAGCGTGAGGCTAATGACAAATGAAAAGAAAAATGTTCAGATGATGTCATACAAAAGCGTGTACTTCACTGGTTCGGTCCTCCTGGTATGGAGCGCTGTTACAAATGCTCACCCCTGCATCCTGATTCCAATGCAGTGACGTCATGTTAAATCTTGCTCGGTTGCCTCAAGGGTGACGCCACTCAAGTGGGCTGAGACGTAAAGGACACCGAGCATGTTTTTGCTTACAGTTTTTACTTTAATACATGATTATTTACCCCATAATATGACAAAAGAGAATTCATTGTGGTAGGAGAAAGCTGAATGGATAAGAAGGAGGGTCCATATGCGTGAAACCAACCTGTTGCCCCATAATTGTGTGCATTTTCGGGTTAATGTGAAGACCCTTGCTTTTTAACGTAAAGGAAGTGCACAGCCTAAATGTTAGCCCCTCTCCGGTTTGCATTAATATGCCACTCATGTTCCATTCAGACACTGTTTTGAGTGCACCACCCTTAATGAAAGGTTCTAGCAAACAGATAGACTAATATGTGACAGTTCATAGAATCACGGCGACATTGCAAATTTCCGCTACACCATGTCAGACGATGAAATTGCAAAAACTTGTCAACTGACCAGGGACTCCAAGATGATTATTATAGACGAAACAGCCGAAAAAAACGCTAATTGCATTTTTCCGCAGAGGCCATGGCCTGATCTTTGGGTTTTAATGATGTGTACAGGTAATCTGTTCTTCCTTCGCAATCCTCACAATGGAAAATAATGAAATGACCTTGGTGAAAAAAAGAAAGATCATGCATGATCAACATGGTTGTTGTCAAGCATTTGAACCATCGACTATTAGCTCATCCCAGCCTCCCAAGAATTCGAGTTGAATTACGCCGGTTGCAGAATCCAAATATCGAAAGACCTGTTGTTGACAGACAAGCCCAAACCCACTGCGTAACTTTCAGTTTATCATCAAGTAAAGCCAGAGGGAGTGAGGAAACCACGACGCTTCCCTCTATCACCCTTGCAGCCATGTTTGCAGTCATTAGTCAATAATTAATTCCAACCTAGTGTGTGAGATCACAGTAACAGGTTTTAATGGCATCATGTGCTAGAGTAAACACAGCAATCTGTTGCTGCAATCCGCCAGGGAAGTCAAACAGTGGGGTACATTGGGATGCTGAGCTAGTGGGGTGTTAGTTCAAGCCCATTTTTACAATAGTGGGATGTTGGCTTGGAGAAGATGCTGAGGCAAATATATTTAGTTAAAGTCATCCAAGGGGGGTGGGTCAGGAAGAGATGCCTTATGACTGACTGACCACGCTTTTTCCACGCTACCAGTAGTCGTTGTGCATTTCAATAGATTAACCTGCCGCTGAAGGGAGGCAAGGACGGCGCAACCAAAATGACTGAAGTGTACAAGGCGGCATGTCTCTAGGAAGATTAAATTCAACAAGTCAGTGAAAAAGACTTTGGACGCTTACCCATTCTGAGATCTGATGCTTCCAAAGTCCCGTGTCAGATCGCCATCAATGCCGGGGCACAATCTTTGAAGGGGATCTTAAAATTAGCCTCGGCATAGGTGCGACCATAGTGTTGAGGAATGCGGCCAGCGGACCTTTTTCACTGAGGTCTTTTTCATCGGCGGGTGGAGAAAAAAGACGATTTCACCGCAGCGTCCGAGCCATGTCTGCAGCTGGCCACAGCCTCAATTGTCTGCGAAAATGCTAATGCAGACTCTCAGTGTTTTCAGTGAAAGACGGCGCGTATTGTTCGAGCCTGCATCGGTGTGAAGGCGGAGGGGGGGCGGTGGGGGGGCTTCCCTGCCGCATCACCCTTTTCACTGCTCTCATCCATATTCATCGAGTGGTCTGTCCATCTGCGGCAGCACGCCGGAATGACATTCCCCTCGGCCAATGGCGCGCCTTTTTTCCCAAACACGTCATGTCCCCACCCCCCAAAGCCAGTCCCCAAAAATTTAATTTTCTTCTCCTACTCCGCCTCTTTTGACGCAGCACTATAAAGTATGGCAGTCCCTTTACTCACTTTTTTTGGCGGAAACTGACAAGGTGAAGCATTTGGGGGGAGCGCTTAAGAAGTGACTCGAGGGGGCATGTGGCGTGACCTTCAAAGGTGAATGAATCGCCGTATTGATAATACGGGCAGATGATGAAGGATGTGGAGAAGGAGTGATCGGAGACAGCGTGCCGTACGCCACCCACTCGCCCCCACCCCCAGTACCTTGGACGGCCATGTTTGAGAGGGCGGAGGGGCTCATCAACCATTGCAAATGGCAGTGCCGCAGAATGGTGGAGGGGGGTGATGAAGCCAATCACTACGCCTATAAATCCCACAGAGAGTGGTATCTTAAGAGACTGCAACGCGCGTGTCGTTTAAGTTCCTGCGTGTCGAGCGTCATTTAAGAGAACGTTCCGGGGAAAACGACACGAATCCAAAAAAATCAAGGCCTAATATTGCTCTTAGAGCCTTCCAGAATATTCGAACCGTGTCATACTGAGTGTATATAGACACAGCTTCCCATAGACCCCATCTATGTCTCACTTTGCTCTATCTTTCTTCCTATCCCTCCTCTCATTCTCTCTTTCACTGCCACCTGGCAAATTCACAGTCCGCTCACGTCACATCGCGCTGCAAGGGCACCTGTGTCCTTCCCACCCAAAAATCTAAAGAGAAAAAAAAGGAACATCACACAATCCTGTGCCAACCCCTCCATTAGCAACAATAGATTACCACCTCTAATCCTAAAATCAAGATTTTGTCCATTTGTGCCGCACATGCTTGCCAAGCAACAGAGGGTCGGCGAATCGGTTATTGGAAATAAATGAAATATGTTCCATTTGAAAACAGAAGTGATGATAAAAGCGGGATCTGCCTCATTCAGTATGTGTGTGTGTGTCCGTATAGCTTCCAGAGCACGACGAGGGGGGTTCAGCTCTAAGAGCACAGGCTTTCTTTTCTTTGTTACAACTGACAGTCATGTTAATGATCACTCCGCTACAAAGAACATGATCAATATCAGATGCGGACAAGAGGTTGTGATTATAGTGGTGGCTCAGAAAGACGAGCTCAAATTTTAGGATGTAATAATAATGAACTCCACAGTCCAGCCTCTATGGGGAAAACATGTTTAGTAAGCCCTCAAAACATGCATAAAATTAAATCACATTACACAGCCGTGCATTTATTATAAATAGCAGCAATTTAAAAACTCGGTTGTTTTGGCTCTGAGAGCTGTTTTTGAAAATGTTTGAGCATGGGACCAAAACTGATATCAGTGATTGTATGCATTTTTGTGTTGATGTGGAGACATCATGTTTTTTTTTCTCCAAAATTGATATCAGTGATTGTATGCATTTTTGTGTTGATGTGGAGACATCATGTTTTTTTCTCCATGGCTTACCTAATTCTATTTTGTTACTACCTTTATTTTCAGATGTCTAGCCCCTACTCTTTTCCCACATTTTGAACCGGCTAATTTAGGACAGTTTTCTTGTCAAAAATGGTAAATTATTTCTGAGTGTGTATTACAACCCGAAAATTACAGTGCATGCACAAAACTAGCAAGTATAATTTTTAAAATCATAAGTGTTAAAACAAACCTTGCAGTCTTGCCTCTTTCAGAAAACATCGTATGAGAATAACTAAATAAACAAATAAATATTTTATTGTATGTTAAATATATGGCTGCAGCGTTTTTTTCCCGTTTTTTTTAAGAAAATGATAATCATGTAGTTAAAAAACCTGGCATAATTGAGGAAAAGTATATCATCTATTTATAATATTTATAATGCTTTTACATATAAAATATTCAGGTTCTGAAAATCTTTGATGGGGAAACCTTATGTTCCAAGATACAAAAAACAGTCTAACTTACTAAACATAAAAAGTAGTGGTAGAGTTGCTGAACCCCATTAACTAGAAGAAGAAGATGCCGAAACTGAGTTTAGCCTTGCGAAAGTATTCAGGCCACCTTGAATTTTTCAACCTTTTGCCACATTTCAGGCTTCAAACATAAAAATGTAACATATCGTTTTGCATTATGGCCAAAAGGTTAGATTTTGCTTTCATGTGACCTCCTCCTTCCACAGTCTGGTGCGTCTCCCACGTGGTTTGTGGCAAACTTTAAGTGAAACTTTTCTCATTGATATCTTTGAGAAATGGCTTTCTTCTTCCCACTCTTCAATAATAGCCAGATTTGTGCCGTGTATGACTGATTGTTGTCCTATGGACAGACTCTCCCACCTCAGCTGTAGATCTCTCCAGTTCATCCAGAGTGATCATGGAGCTCTTGGCTGGATCAGTCTTTTGGTCGAGGTGGGGGTGACATTTTGGTAGATCTGGTACTGATTCCATTTCAATATGATTGCTTGCACAGTGCTCCTTCAGATATTTAAAGCTTGGGAAATGTTTTTGTATCCAAATACGGCTTTTAACTTCTCCACAACAGTATCTCGGACCCACCTGGTGTGTTCCTTGGTCTTCATGATGTTCTCTGCACTTCAAACAGAACCCTGATACTATCACAGAGCAGGTGCATTTATACAGAGAAATGAATATATAAAGGTGGATACAAAGAGATCCTCACTGAACTTCTGGCGTGAGTTTGCTGCACTGAAAGTAAAGGCGACAATTTTTTTCTTCTTTTTTTTTAAGTTTCAAATATCCAATACATTTTCTTCCACTTCACGATTGCGGCCCACTTCTTGTTGATTCTTGACAAAAACTTTACATTTGTTTATCTTTATGTCTGAAGCCTGAAATGTGGTGAAAGGTTGAAAAGTTCAAGGGGTTGAATACATATGTATATGAATTCATCCCCTAAACCACTAATCCTCATAAGTGTCACGGGGGTGCTTGATCCTACCCCAGCTAACGACGGGCAGCAGGCAGGGGACACCTTGCATCGGTTAACTTTTGAATAGTAGTCCACAGTAGTGACTAAAGTCCCTGGGAGTTAAATCTATTTTCTTTCTGTAGTCAAGCACACATTTAACTGCACTCAACTGACTCTTGTCATTATTACCAACTGTTTTATTTTAACACCATGAATTGAATGAATGAAGTTTGTCAAGAATATATATATTTTTTAAAGTATCTTTCCACTCATTGGAGCATTTTATTTCGAAACAGATGCTTGAAATGCTCATCTCCTTTGCTTCTTTGTTAAGACCCTGAATAGCCCCTAAACGAGAAAAGCAGGGAGGGTAACAACCTGCCATAAAGGGGCCACTGTGTATTGAAGTAAACCCCCATGACACAGCGAGTTAAAAAAAAACGGAAAAAACGCCAATTGCACAGGTGCAGCTCACCAGGGGATTGAACACAGATGCAGTTAATTCACGCGATAATGATAAAAAAATGGTTTCCCAACGTTGGTATGATAGAGGGCGAATTTCGATGGAACGAACCGCTTGTTAATGGGTCCTTTTTTTTTATTAAATTCTTACCTACAGTGTTGGTGCGCTTGATACAGCTGGTCTCCTCCGCCGGAGTTTCCAGCGGTCGCTTACGGGAGTCGGAGTTGTCCACCTCCAAGTGGCTTGGCTGCATGTTATGGAGGTTTCCCGTTGAGTAGATTCCGTTGTGGTCCATTGCTGCTTCACCACCACCGGCCATCATCTTTCCCTTCGCCGGAGCTGGAGATTAATTTGTGCTAGTCCTTCACACACAAACACACCCACACACTCACACACAGCGCCCTCACCCCGAGTAGCTCATAGCCGGATAACGCGCACCGACAATTGGACAAGTTTTGGGGGCTCTTGCGCAGCTAAAATTAAATTCCATTTAAGTGAAAGGTATACTACGAAAGCACGTTACGTATTCTTGAAAATATCAGTCCGTCCCACTCATGAGCCCCATAACAAAATACATTAGTCTTAGTCTATTGAGAGAAACAGGCTTGACGCTGAAAAAAATGTAGTTTTACCTCGTTTTTAAGCCATTTTGTTTGGTCTGCTGTGATAAGCGGTGCTCTTGTTATTGTTGTCATTTGAAGAGCGGGAACATGGAGTTGGAGAGCTCGAGAAGAACCATAGTGCCCCTGACCGGCCAAACGGGACGATCACACAATTGGACATTTCATAGCGTACAAATTCATTCATTCATTTTTTTTTAAACCGCCTATCCTCACAAGAATTGCGGGGGGTGCCGGAGATGGACAACCATTCACGCTCACGCTCACACCTGGGGGCAATTTAGAGTGTTCAAACCAGCTTACCATGCATTTTTTGGGGGTGAAAAAAACCAGAGTACCCAGTGAAAACCCATGCAAGCCCGGGGAGAACATGCAAACTCCACACAGGACCGACCTGGGATCGAAACCATGACCACCTGTGATACAAATTCAATAACAGGATTTATAAAAAGCCTCAACAATATAAATAATAATGTAATGCATTCGGAATCAGAAAGCACAAAATCAACAAAACACAAAGACATTCCACATTTTTTAATGGCATTGATGCACCTCCAAACTTAAAAATGGAATATTATTAACGTTTTAGAATAAAATGTTTTGATCCTGGTTTGATTTTTAACCCTTGTATGTATATGTTTTTGGATAACTGGTTAAAATTGTGCTCATCATTATAGCTAAACGGAATGTCTGATTTAATACAAACATTCTGCAACCTGACAGACGCAAAGCCTCATTCTAAATCCAGAATGCAAAAATAAATACACATCCTTATCAGTGAATTTTTTTGGAGACATGAAATATAACTAAAAAAAGGCACAAATAATGCTACTTTAAAAAATGCATGTATTAGAGAGTCAAAGACGCACACAAACCTTTCGCTAATTTGAAGATGTATTAAGTCTTAAGTTTTCCTGAGATGAATCCTTTTCCGTTTCGTGCGTTTTCCGACCTTCAATTGGCTCAAGCTTGGAGTCAACATTCAGAGCTTCGACCCTCTTGGCAAGACGTTTCAGCACCAGATCAGCAGTGCTGGTGAGACTATGCTAAAATGACACAGAACAAACATATAAGTTAGTATTTGACCATTATTTTTCCCCAGGAAAAACATTCAGGTATATATAACATTGATACTTCGATGACAAAAAAAATGCACTCATTTATTTTTACTTTTAAATTCTGAGTCGAGGTGGGTAGGAAAACTGTTTACAATTTTGCTTACGTCATCCCGATATTACGGATCGCCTGTCTTATTTTAGTGATTAAATTCTTTTGCTGTCAAACGGTAAATACACTTATTTTGCCTAAAAATCTTTAACCAACAGATTTTCAGTGAATCGCTACAGTAAATAATATCAATTACTATATTTTATAATCTTTTATACGTGCCTTATGATTGACTGGGGAGCCAATTGGAACGCAGATCTGCACTTTCTTATGCTGACAGTTTTACCCAGGAATACATTGAATTATTAATGGGAAAGACAGAATTTGAAGATGACACAGCATCCTGGAACAGATTGTGCTAAACCTTAGAGACATTGTTGTATTTGATATTATTCTCCAGGTGATCATTTGAGGTCAGCAATACACTTTTTTTCCCCACTCCTTTTGCCGAGTTGGCGTATCTACGCCACAGGTGCTGAACATTGCCTTTGCTTCTTTCATTAAAATTGCAATCTCGGACTAGTACTTTGGTGTGATGCACAGTTGCACACACACCTGTAAGATATGTAGTCCCTTTAGCGTGAGGATAGCCAGCTCTCTCAAACCATCACCCGTCAGGTCTAAGTAGATGATTGACAGCAGAGGACTCTTAAAACTCCGTTGCCACAACAACTGAAAATGTCCCTCCTCTCCTGCTGTTGCGTGCTGGAATTTATAACAGAGAAGCTCCTGCACAGGTGATTGATAAACAGTTATTCACAAGGTAATTTTTACAGTAACACATTTTGTTGGGCCTACAGTTTGCCTTATCATTTTTTCACCTGTCCATATGTTCCCAGCAGCACTTCTTTCTGCCCATCAAAATCCAAATCAATAACCAGAGCACAAAGCACTGCATCCCATTGGTCACTCTCAGCGAGGAATAGCGATTGGGACAAGCCTTTGTCCTGGACATTTCTTAACACAAAAACAAGGTTGTGTTATTGTTGAAATGCTTTGGTGCAATAGGACTAAACAAAAACACAAGTTAGAAACTGTAAATTAACCTGCAAGAAACCAAGAAAACAGGTTTCTTTTAATGAACAAAACTTAGAGATCACCTGTAGACAACTGCCATCTCTATCGTACTAGTCACGAGTAGATTGTATCCTTCACTGTCGCTACCTGAATAAAAATTACAGGAACTTCATGGTTTGTCTCCATTGGTCATTCGTGTTTTTTAGATACCTTTTTCTCCACTGAGTAGCTCTTTTTGGCTGCTGAGAGGAAATAGCAGTACAATGGAGATTGGACTGTCAAACTGAACACGCCAACTCTGCAAAACTTCTGTTAAAAACACACCAAGTATATTCAACAATATACGTGAAAATGCAACATTGTCATGTGTGGGACTGATTTATATAACCCATTCATTTTCTCCACTAATAAGTTAGTGTAAGTGAAATGGGTTTTGTACAATACTAATATCTAGAAATATCTAACAATTATTTTTATTTGCAAAACAATAGCAAATCTAATGTTTAATCTTTTGCAAATTACTCACCAGGTTGATACTGTTTAACCACGGCCAGTCCAACACAGCCATTCTGACAGCCAAATGCTGAAAGTCGTTGGCCATCAGGTATGCACAACATGTCCATCCATAACACGCTATGGGGAGTGAGGAGAGACAACTGTCAAAAAATGTAAAGTGAGCAGATTTATTAAAAATGAACAAAAATGCTCTTTAAAATTCTTACATTTAAATCTAAAATAGAAAACTTTAAATATTCTTTCATTAATCTTCTCTACCGCTTATCCTCAAGTGTCACGGGGGTGCTGGAGCCTATCCCAGCTGACATTTGAGCACCAGGCAGAAAACACCCTGAATTGGATCTGGCCCCCGGGCCGCCATTTTGACGCCTGTGGCCTAAACCATACATGTGAAAACAAAATAAAGGTAGACTAACTTGCTGGGCAATTGCTTTAGCTCTGGGAAGAGTCTTTCCACTGGCTGCTCTTCAAACTGGTGGAGAGAAGCATTCTGCCGAAAACAAAAAGCTGTGGTTGACTTGACTTTTTACGCAATCACAATATGTGTTGGTGTATGATGGGAAATAGTTTTACTTGAACAATACTTATTCAGAATTGTTCGTGTTAAAATATACTATTAATTAAAATTGTGATAATTTTAATTCCAGTGTTAGAAATTAAATATTTGTGATGAAAAGTGATGCAGAAGATAGTGTGTTGACATCCCTTAATCAGCAATTACAACCTAAGTTGCAATTAGCATCAGGTAAAATGCTAATGCACTTTCAAGCATACACACACACCTCCTTGTACAGATGTACTCTCTGGTCGTGACCACTAAGTAGAAATACAGTCTCTCTCCCGCCGTCATCGCTTTGCACTCTAAAAAAAGACCCCAAAAGTATATTTAAATAAAGTTTGCATATTATTTTGTGTAAATATTGAGTGGACCACCAGAGAATGGAAGTTTGGTAGCTACTGGGGTTTTAATAAAAATCTCTTTATTTTTGTGAATATGCAAAGAAATCGGCTCATACAGAAGGGCAAATAATATTTGGTCAGCTATCAATTGTTTAAGTATTCTTACTTAAAAGAATAAAGGAGGCACATCATTTTCATCAAAGATGTACCTCAACTATAAAATAAAATTAGGAAAAAAAACAATTATCAGGAAATCCCATTGTATGATTTGTAAAGAATTTGTAGTTGTACCTCTACTTACGAATGCTTTTACGTACAAAATACTCAGGTTACAAAAAGCTATGATGTTCCAAGTTGCAAAATATCAAATGAAATCAAATATCCCCCAATTGGTAAATAAACTTGATGTATTCTCAATTGTAATTAAATCAGTATGAACTGTAACTTACTCTGTGTGATACAGCTGGAAAGGTGTGAACTGCAATTCCAGATTGAGGCAACTTTCTGTCCAGATAGGCCAATGAATAGCAATTTACAAAGCATAATTTGAAAAAAAGTGATTGAAAATATGGGAATGTATTTACTCACGTGCAATAGATTCTAGGTTGAACTCTGAACCAGGCTCATAGTCACAGTAGATGTTCAGGAAAGGGGTGGCTTTGTCACCTGAGTCCTGTCCAAAGGTAACATTAATTCAAATGTTCCACTCAATAAAATGTCTTGTTACAGATAAACATACCTTTATGAATGTGATGCCAACCACAAGGCCACTTTTAGGCGAAGACTTATTGAACGCGTCAATTGACACAATCTCTGCATCAACTAGGACAGATTGGCAAAAGTGCAATCAGTTCTTGTTTGGATGCTCAATGAGCAGTGCATTATGACAGAAATTTTATTTATTATTTAGTTCCTAAAATATCGTTGACAAACATATGTGACCTTGTACACTTTGCATTTTTAGGTATCGAGGTAGTATGGGGTTTACCTGGTATGTAGGTGAACTGGACCTCTTTTGCCACTGGTCTTATTTTCTGCTGTAGTTCCTGGTACGTGAAGCTGACCACCTTTCCTTTAAGTGTAGCCGCTAGAAGCTCATGCTCCCCTGCCTGACAAAGTCCATAAATATTGCTTTGAGATGGGAAGCGGCTAAAACTGTCCTCTGCGAAGGGATACAACTCTCGGTCCATGATGAACACATAAAAAAAATGTCTCCAATGTTCAAGCTGTCCAGGGAGACTCCACCAAGGACGTTAATTATTCATACCTTTGTAGCTCATTTTATTTTCTAAACTGTCTGCTCAATTGCAACGAAATACTCTTGACTTTAACATAATATAAAGTCTATTTTCTTTTCTTTTTGTTGTTGTTGTTCTTTTTCTTCTACTACTGCTACCTTTTCTTCTTCTTGTTTTTTACAGCAGTTGACAGCTACGTGTATAGAGCACTAGCGCCCTCCTCTGGTCCAATGCGTTTGTACCTGAATCTTTTCATCTCGTCATTATCCAGATAAATTGAATATTTCATGCTTTTGTTTGTTTGTGTGGAGGCTTCCTTCGATCCCCCTGAGCTTCAAAATCTCAGAAGGATTTTGCTTTTCAAGTATGTACTCAAAAACTAGCAACTATTACTATCTGACCAGCAGATGTCAGTGAAAATTCAAAATCCATTTGTTTATTCCTCAACTGCAGGTTTAACCTCTATTCTATTAAAGTCGAGAAAAGAAAACTACAACTGTATATTTAGAATCTGTCGTTGAGAATAAATATTTTTACTTTCAATAAGAAATGACTTCAGCAACTATATATATATATATATATATATATATATATATATATATATATATATATATATATATATATATATATATATATATGTGTGTGTGTATATACAATACTATTAAATAACTTCGCCCATCAGCCCAATGGAAAATGTCTTTGCATGTCTTATTAATTTTAATCTTAACTTTTTCCCCTCTTTTTTTGTGTTTTGAGCATATTACATACAAAAATTGTATACTTTTATCATTTTAAAAAGGCTTTTGAGGATAGTATTGGAACTTTAGAACAAATTAGAGGTTTGACATGTAAAATGTGTTTCAAATCTAAATTCTGAAACCATTTCTGTAATGAATTAATTTTGTAAGTAGAGGTACCACTGTATTTATATTGTCACTGGACTGCACTGCTGAAGCCTATTGGAATTGACACATGCAAAATCATAGACTTAAAATAAAAATGTGCATAGAAACTAATTTGTTAAATAAAATTACTATATAATATTCAGTGATGTTCGGTAAGGTTCCATAACTTGGCAGCCACTGGCATCAATCAGAAGATGTAAAATTCCATATCTTAACATTATATAAGTCACCCCTGAGTTTAAGTTGCAGGCTCAGGCAGTATAAAAAAAATAGGTGCAATTTATCATCTAGAAAATACAGTATTGTTACTTTGGGTACTTTTTACTTGCATGTTGGCCATAGGAAGAGTACTTATTTTCAATTTCATAGGGGAACTAAAAAAAACTCCATAAAGAACAGGTAAGTATTCATATATTCTAGAATAGAATTGCGGAATCAGTACATATGTATTTTTACAGTACATACCTGTTGACAAAGTTTTGAAAGTAGAGTTGTGGCTTTTCAATTATTATTACGCCTTTTATCATATTATGGGACTTTCTCCTCCTCAACAAATATTGACCCCTCACTTGTGTCTGGTCATTTAATTCGTGTGTTATAAAGTAGTTTAAGTTGCAAAGCAGACGGAGGTGAGGCTTTGGTGAACTGCTGCTCCATATTGTGATAGTTCAGAGGTGACAGTGTGCTACACCCCCACTTCTCTTAATACCACCTGCTAATCCATCTGCAGGATTACTGTCGATTGTAATCACTCATCCTCCCCACTGACACACCTCAGCTCACACTGCAACTCCTGACTCATTATGCTGACATGCACTCACAAGTAAATAAAATATAGCTAGAATAAGATTTTTACTTTCCGGCCCGGTGGAGGAGTGATAATCGCGTCGCCCATACAGTTCGGGGGTCGAGGTGTTGCATTACAGGTGCGTTGTCACTGTGTGCAGTTTGGATGCTCTCCCTGGGCTTGCTTGGGTTTTCTCTGGGTAATCCGGTTTCCTCCCACATCCCCAAAACATCCAGGGTAGGCTGGTTGAACACTCTAAATTGCCCCTAGGTATGAGTATGGGCATAAATGGTTGTGTTTCCTTATGCCCACCTTGTGCCCGGAGTTAGCTGGGATAGGCTCCCGCACCCCCCGTGAGCCTTAAATAAATTAATGAATGACATTTGCTTTGGTTGTAGAAACTAAAAATTAACTGACCGGGGAAAGATAGACGAGGAGATGCACACTGACAAAAGGCAACATAACAATACACAGAAAATACCTGCACACAGACACACAAAAACACAGGGTTTAAATACACAGACAGGGGTTGATGATAATGACAAATGCTAGGGTGACACAAGGGAAGGACAGCCAGAAAGGAGACAGCAGGTAACACTCATGTCCAATCACGCGGACTGGACACACAAGGAAAACGACACCCAACCACCAAACCCCAACAGACATGACATCACAAAGTGAGGAACAACCTGGGATCAAACCATCAGCCCCAGAACTGTGGACTAACCACTTGAGAAAATATGTAGTTAATTATGGCGGACTCTGTAGACATGAAACAATATTTTAAAAGACATTTATTTAAGAGGGGCTTGCAAAACTCAATCTGTATGGCCTATTTTGGTTTATTCCAGTAGATTGTAGGATTGTGTTGTTTTTTATGTTGTAGGGAAAAATATGCGATCATTACTTTATTCTTTCATTAACTATAGTACATTTTAATGAAAAACGACTCCTATTTTACAATACTTCGAAGAGTAGTTTTGCCCAAACCATACTTTTTAATTTTACTGGAATTGATTTGAGAAAAAGAATTACTACTCTACTTAAGGCTACAATTCACTTTTTACATTTTTGCTCTTTATTGTACATATTATTATTTTATTTTTACACCGGATGCCCACTGGGGCTGCATCATTTTTACCAATGAGACCTTGCAACAATAATCACGAATCCATTGTACCAACCAGACGTAACAATACAGTCACATGGCAACACACAGTCGGAGGTCTTATGCTCATGCCGGCTTGTTCAATCACGTGGCGTCTTTAAAGCGCCCCTAAAATAATTACCGACTTGAGTGCTACCATCAACATTATGCTAGACCACAGAAAACCAGAGATATGAGCATTTTAATTAAAGTTTTGCTATTTTTTGGCCTATAATGGTCATGTCATAATTTACAGTGCAGTACAATAATAGCAGTATAAATAAATGCTAAGAAAAACAATATACCATTGCCAGTCTATTGTTAAATTTAAAAAAAAAATCACATATTCTAAGCAGTTATGTATTCTTTTCACCAAATACTTTACTTGTAGATTTTTTCCATGACTACTTTTACGGGTGTAATATTATTTTTAAGTAACCAATACTCTTAATTGAGGAAAATATTTGGCTTCTCTACCCATTTGTAACAGTAAATCTTGAATAAACTTCTGGAAAAATAAGATTACGTATTGGAATTGTACAGTATTGCCAGATATGATGATTGACATATCAAGATGAGATCAGGCATCCTTATATAAATGCGTAAAAAGAATATCCACAGTATGTGATGATGCGTGTTTGTTAAATGTAGACTAGGACTAGAATAGGACTCAAAATGGAGGGGGTTGACCGGTGTCAGTCCATGCTGAGCTGCTGGTGGCACCTGGTTTGCAGAGAGGAGATTAACGGCGTGTGCGTGTATGTGCCGAGTGAGTGATTGGGACTGACAGCAGCCTCTGTATTGCTGGCTGGCCTGCAGATTTAGCCGACCTGCTTTAGACACTCTAATCTGGATTAACCGCAGCAGTGTGTCAGTGGGGACGAGAAATGGGAACCTCCCCCATCTTCTCGGTTGCCCCTTCACCTGCTTCTTCCTTGTCCTTCCGTTCTGACCCCTGCCCATACCTGTTTGTTTCCTCTACTTTCCACGTCTGCGCTCACATATCGGGCCTGTTCTTATGGATGCTTTCCCCAGATTTAAAACAGCAGTTGTTCTTCGTATGATGAGCTTTCATAAATTAAAGCCCTTGCTTGCATCATTGCCCGTGTGTTGCTTTTAGTGCATCTTTAGGGGAGGGTATAGTCCGACAAGGATTAGCGCAGCTCAGTCCTCTACACTTGTTTGTTGCTGTAGAACTAAGATATGATGACCCACTGGTGTTCTACACAAAAATAAAAATTGACATGTATGCAGAATATACATTTAATTGTCATTGAGATGTAAATTTGATTTACAACAAAATCTGCATAAATCTCAAACTCACTCCGTTTTATCAATTGTATGATGACAATCATGTAAAAATACTTTACCAATTCAAATATACAGGAATTTAGAGCATTATTTTGTTCCCTATGCTTGCCTAGTATGCATTATTATTCAAATGTGAAAAAGGTCAAATAGTTATAACACATTCAGATAAATCACTAACAAATGGAGCCTATGTATTTACCTATTGCACTATACTTTTAAGATTTACAAAACTGCAACAATCCAAAGTTTTTCCTCTTCAATTTTTCAGTTGAGATGAAATGGTCCAATAAGATGCGTCCATAGTGTGCGGCAGTTTTCTTGCATGCGGCTATTTTTTTTCCTCCTCCTTCCATCGTGCCTTCCGCAACATTTTTTCATCTCTCTGTCCAAATTCTCTTCTTTTTGCACTTTTGCGCAGGAATAGTTCCTTTCAGCTGCAGTCCCGGCTTCACCACTGAACGGATTGCTCTGTCTTTCCTCCCTTTATCTGGTGATAAGAGACTTTTCAGATAAAGCATATTATGATAAATCAAATGAGCTTTGCCGGGTTTGTACGACTGGGTGTTTGTTCTTCAGGGCGACACTGAGAAAATAGGAATACTACAGTTGTTTTGTGTAAAACAATCTGATGTCGCAGTCTTATTGTAGCGCATTATTACAGTGGAAACTTTTTTTTTCCGGCGATGAAGGGTTTGGATATGAAATTTAATCAGGAACATTAAAGTTGAGCTTGTGATGTTATCATGGTATCCAATACTCAAAATATATAATTTGCTCTAATTGACGTTTATTGTACCTTAAGATATGAGTTCATTACAACAAACATGAACATAAATACCATTAAGCCAAGGAAATATTAAACGATGATTAAAACACAATTCCAAATTTCATTAAAGTGGGGCGTTGATTAAAACATTGTATTACATGATATGATAATTTGCAAATCCTTTTGAACTTAAATTTAATTGTATGCAGTACAAATCTAGAAATGTTTTCCAACTATTCACTAATTATGAATTTCATGCATATGATTTTCCAGTCCCAAGTATTGGAGTATGAAACTAGTGAATTTATTAAAGCACTACTAGTGCACAAATAATGTAAGGCGTGGCTATTTTGTGATGTCATTTATACCCATCCACATACACAGTGGATATGTTGACATGGACACATTTATTCAGAATAAAAGTCTCCTCTGACTCAAACGCTTCATGTATACAGTCCATTAAGAGTTATCTTTTGTTACAATACATGAATGATTGTATATTTCACAAAAAATACGTACTTTGAACATTTTAACCCAAACAAGTGTTTGCTCTTGAGTTGATTGAGCATTTACAATATGTAATCATATTTTAAATCAAACTACTTTTATGTCACAGATAGTATTTTCAAGATGTACAAAAAAGTGAGCTTTAGCCTAGTATATATCCAAATTAAGAAGGAAAATTAAAAGACCATTTACCTCATTTACAAAAGGCAAGATTAACAAACAACAAAAATTCAAAATAAAATTCCTTACGGTCTTTTCCCCTTTTGTATTTTTTATTTTTTATTAAGGGATTTGGACATTTAGTCAACTTTGCCTCCAAACAATTAATCAAGTTTCAAAATAGTTGTGCATTCAGCAATCGATTAGTGAGTAATTATAGTCAAATAGTAAAAGCAGCCGCACATTTCCTACCATTTGACCTACGATAAAAAATAATTTGACACCCGTCAATTTACGTTATACACATTGTTGAAAATGTACAGTTAGAATAAACTGTCTAAAAATATATATTTCAAAGTATTTGGGAGGCACAAATCAAAGCAGCTCTAGGGTCCTGGGTTCACATCCAGGTCAGATTTTGCAAGTTCTCCCCTGCGTGGGTTTCCTCCGGGTACTCCGGTTCCTTCCCACATTCCCAAAAAAACATGCATGGTAGGCTGATTGGACACTCTAAATTGCCACTAGGTATGAGTGTGTGTGTGTGTGTGAATGGTTATCTGTCTCCTTGTGTCCTGTGATTGGCTGGCCACCAATTCAGGGTGTCCCCCACCTCTGACCTGGAGTCAGCTGGGAGTCTCCAGCACCCCCAGCGACCCTAATGATGATAAAGCGGTTCAGAAAATGAAAAGAAAAAGTATTAATTTGGATTCCGATACAAGCAACAATTGGCAAATAGTTTTAATGTATTTTTTGCTTGCCATTGCAAGGTGCATTGGGTGATGCAATCAATTCTCTTCTTATTCGTTGATTTATAGCAGGGGTCGGGAACCTTTTTGACGAAGAGAGCCTCAAACAATTTATATTTTCAAATGTTATTCCTTGTGAGCCATACTACAAATTTAAAAGTCAAAATACATACATGTAAACGAGTGCCTTTTCAATTTTTTTGTAATTTCACCACTTTTAAAGTGGAAAAAACTTAATATTTTTTAAAAGATTCTTATGCTGTTGCTTATCAATGAGAGGGTGCATTCCAGAAGAGTCTACTGCAAAAAAAATGAAGATTAAAGCAAAAAAAATGAAGATTAAAGCAGTTCTAAATGTAATATCTCACTTCTGTCAACAGCGATTTCCATATTTTAGCTCACAGGTTAGCAAAGAGCCAGATGCACCCATCAAAAGAGCCACATGTGGCTCCCGAGCCATAGGTTCCCTATCCCTGATTTATAGGGTAGTTTTATGATGACTTCCGTTCATTCACTGTAAATGAGCGCAAGGGTGCCCAACCTGTCGTATCCGCGCTTGCGTGCGAGCGGTGGGCGGAGTTTAAGGCCAAACTCCTCTACTAATTAGCAGCCAGTACGGCCGAAAGTAGTCATTCGAACGTGCTCTCCTCTAGTGGACGAGGCCAACTGCGGCCAGCGACACCTGTTCGCCAAGGGAGAAGAAGTCAACAGCTCGGACGATGCTCGCCCCCCAGCCATCATACTTTTAATTGACTTTCAAAAAGTCCCCCCTTTTTTTCGCCGCCCCCCAAAGAGGGCAGCTTTAAATCACGGAGAGGCAGTGTGACAGTGATCGTCGTTGGTCCACCAGCACTCAGAAAAAGCGAGCGGATTAAAGAGGCTGCTGACAAGATGATGTCCTACATAAAACAACCCCATTACACCATGAATGGGTTAAATTTGCCAGGCCCAGGGATGGATGTGCTGCATACAACCGTCGCTTATCCGTGTAAGTTTTTAAAAAAACTTGCTTTTTCATGTGCAACACGTATTTGTGCTATTTTCGTTCGTGCAGTGTTTGCGTAAATCTACATGATAATACCCTCAAACGAATGCAATCCCTCCTAAAAATGTTTGATTTTTAAATATAATCTGAGTATTTCAAATCCATTATTTTCCGCATTGCCTCAAAAGAATTTTTTTAATGTATTTATTTATTTAAAAATGTATTTTAATGTTTTTCTTGAATTGACAAAACACCATATTGTCCAGAACGGGCTGTTTTTAAAGTAACTAAGTGCAGGCCGAATTATTATTATTATTACTATTATTATTGTTAATATATTTGGAAATAAAAAGTTAACTATACTTTTAACCATTAACTAATTTGTTAAGGTTAATCAAATTTAAAATAAGTGCGAAAAAAATCAGTAACATAACAGGAGCATTTCACCCTTTAGAGAGAAAACAAAAATAAATTACAATTTACATTTACATTTTGGGTCATGTAGGTCACAATATTAACATCTAGTATAGAAAGAAGTACGGCGTATATGATGTGCATATGTCAATTATAATTTGATTTTGTTTCAGTTAATTATCAATAATTATTTATTTATGTAATTGGAAGCAGAAAAACTTGATTCGCTGTGGCGGTCTCTAATGAGAAAAGCTGAAGATGTAATAGTATTCCTTCATAATCTATCTATAGAATTGTGAATTTATAAAATGGTGATGAAAATTTAGTTAACTCATTGCCTGCCATTCACACTAATTCATTTCAAATGGGAGAATATTCTGTAAATCTTTCACAAATGATTGCCGTCAGCCTCTATAAGTCGAAACGGACGATCGGAATTCTAGCGTCGTTGATGGCGGCCATTGAGTATTACGGCCTTCAAATATTCAGGCTATTATTGAAAATAATAAAAGCAGTTTCGATCAAACCATAAATCAGATCAGGTTTGACGCTGTTTTATATTTTAATTTGCATCTCCAGTTAATCCTCCAAAGTAGACAGTTAAATGACACTTGGCATGAGGTTGAGAAACTTTGGTAGGACGAAACCTCCTCCCCACGTCTTCCTCACTTGACTCGTTCTGAAACAAATATTTTGAGGCGTTTGGCCGTGTCACCCTGAAGGACAAATAATCGGGACTTTGACTGAGCAAACTTAACTCAAGCGAGTAAAGTTTTTTCCCTCTTAGGGGGAAACTGACGCCGTGGACTTGAATATTTAAGTATAATGAGCAAATAAATACTCGCAAAACGGTCCCCGCAGCAAAGTCAAGATCACAACGGGAGTTTTCGAACGGTCTGTACGTTGGTTGTAACGTTTGAAAAGACAATCGGCGAAAAAACAACAACGACCAAATCATGTGAACTCAAATGACTCCTTTTTTGTCCTTTTGATTTGCAGCCACGCCCAGAAAGCAGCGAAGGGAGAGGACCACCTTCACTAGAACACAATTGGACATCCTGGAGGCTCTGTTCTCCAAAACCCGCTACCCGGACATCTTCATGAGGGAGGAAGTGGCCCTCAAAATCAACCTGCCTGAGTCACGTGTGCAGGTAGAGTAAAAAAATGAAGCTATAGACTCCCAGTAATCGCCACCAAAAGGAACTAAACCTAACATTGAATAGGTTAAATAAGCGAAAGAAAATGGATTTGGAGGGAACTAGAGGTGATAATATTTAAAATATTTATTTCAGAGTTGATCATGAGGTTGATTGACATGCAACTTTGAACAGAAATGGCGTATAAAATTAATGAATTCATTTTTGAGTTGATATTAGGTTACAAGTTTAAATGAACTATGACTGCCTGGTAGCCAAGCAAGATGCAACATAACACTGGAATCCCTTATAATAGTGGAATAACTACAAATAGGCCAGTGTTAGTGTGTTCTGTCACTGTTTAAAGTATATTAAAAGTCAGAAGTCAGCATGTGTCTGGGTGTGGGCCCCATTAAAAACCCAGACCTAAAACCAAAAGGGAATGATTATGATGCTAATCTGCAGGTTAGTAGGCAAGCATAATACCCATCACCCCTTGAAAAGAAACCAAAAATGCATGGTGGCCCATGTCATAGGAGAGTTGGACCATTTTCAAATTTGAGCTGATAACGCATGCATACATATTACATTTAGGCATTTAATGTTCAATAGTACAGGAGTGACTCACCCTGGGTCAACTGGAAGGAAAAACTTGAGTTTTTGCACAGGTGTGGTTCAAGAACCGGCGCGCCAAGTGTCGTCAGCAGCAGCAGCAGAGCAGCGGGCAGTCCAAACCCCGGCCGCCCAAGAAGAAGGCCTCCCCGGCGCAGGAGACCAGCGCCCCCGATCCGGTTCCCAACCCTCCCGGCTCCTTCAGCCCCTCGTCGGCCCAGTCGGGCTCCGGCCTGGTCCACAGTTCCGCTAACGGGAACACGGCGGTGTCCATCTGGAGCCCGGCGATCTCCCCTCTCCCAGACCCCCTGGCCTCCTCCACGGCCCCCTGCATGCAGCGGCCCTCCCCTTACCCCATGAGCTACGGGCAGCCGTCGGCCTACGGCCAAGGCTACGCCAGCACCACCTCTTACTTCACGGGCCTGGACTGCAGCGCCTACTTGTCCCCCATGCACTCGCAGCTTTCGGGCACCGGCGGCGCTCTCAGCCCCATCACCGTGCCCTCCATGGGGGGCTCCCTAAGTCAGTCCCCGGCCTCGCTGTCTTCACAGGGCTACAGCACCGCCTCCTCCCTGGGCTTCACCTCGGTGGACTGCCTGGACTACAAGGACCAGCAGGCCTGGAAACTGGGCTTCACCACAATGGACTGCCTGGATCATAAGGACCAAAACTCCTGGAAGTTCCAGGTCCTCTAGAGAAGATCAGTCTTAGTCTTTTAGTGCTGCTGTTCTTCTTTTATATCAGTTCACTTTCTGGCTAGCATGGTGGAGAAGCTTTTCTCTTCAAACCATTTTGGATTTGGAATCCATTTGTGAGGCGCTGCCAGACCGTACAAACATAATCGTTTCTAACCGACAGATCAAAAAAAGCCTCGCATATTGCTTGACTTTCATTTAAACCGATTCCGCCTCCCTTTTTAAAGGCATTCCGGCAATCAGCGTAGCGAGTGGCAGGCGACTCTCTCCACACTTGCCCCATATTTAGTCCTAACGAGCTGGAGTCTCCATTGGAGGTAATATGCCATTATTTTGAGGGGGATGCTTTGAAGAAGCTAAACTCCCCCCACATATACCATTACCCAGTAAATCCCAATGGATTTTGAACTGTTAACCAGAATACATGTTTTTGATCAATGTTGATTTTTCAAACTTAATTTTCCACTACCCAGCCCCACGACAAATATGTCTATTAGCGCTCATTCATTTTTCAAAAGGAAATGATACAACACCAATGGGAATTGATCCCGAAATGTGACCCCAAATCCCAACACACCTAAAAAATCAACAGAAAGTGTCTTAAGTATTTACTGTTCCACCAGAATTTGACAAAAAATGAGGAAAGAATACCCATGCATTTTCTAGTCCCAAATAATACTTTGCAATCCATCGTTTATTTTCTTTGTTTTTCTTTCATTTGATGTCATTTGTTGAATCTTGATTGACTCTATATTGTCGAGTATTTATCTTGCGTTCTACAGTGTTTTGCGTTTAGTGTCATTACCCAAATCGGTTTGTTGGGTGACATTTAGGATCTCCTGTTTGTAGTTGTGTATTTTATTCAAAGTGGTCTACTCTCTACATTTTCGTGCACTGATAATAATCATTTCTCAGGTGTCGGTCCACCCTGAAATAGTTTGTTCCACTTAGTTACAGGTCAGTATGAACACGTCATGTTCTGTTCAGGCCCAAAGCAACATGTTCGTCATTTCCTTGGTCTGTCTTGGTTATTTTAGTTGATCTGATTCTGGAAGGGTCCCAATCCTCTTAGTCTCCCTTCAGCAATGCCCTAAGTGAATTAGTTGGGATTATTGCCCTGTCCTCCTCTCTTTCTGTCTCTCACCTCCGCTCCTTCCTTTTTTGTTTTGTTTTTACTTCCTCCTTGTTTCTCCTTTTTATTTCTTTCCTTTTATTTCCTGCCATTTGTGTGTGTTTGACAGCTACTATATGGCTTTCTACTTTCTGATTCACATGGCTTTAACATTTCCCTTCTTTCAAATTTAGCTTCCCTCCTCCTTTGACAATTCGGTAATCCCACCATGACCCGAATACCGCCACGCAAACATTAAACATATACAACATGTCGCTAAAGTTATGTTGCAAAATGCTGTCTGTCCAATATTTACAGTAGATTTTACCAGATTTTAAAGGCATTAAATCTGCCATGTTTTCAATTTTGATTTTATTTGTGTTTAATTTCATTGTGTAGCTGAGTAGAGGGCTTGTTAAATCATTGTAGATGTACACTAAATTGACATGAATGGATCACGCCAAAGTGTTGTAATCTTCAAATGTATAATAAAACCAGATTCCATTTGTTGCATTGCACGGGCTGTAACTGACTATTTTCTCTAATAGTTCCATGATGAATTTCAAGGAGACAAGTCTACTGGCAAAGCATTTTTTTGCACTCAGCGTTGACCTAATCCCACTCCGTGCTCACTCTAATCTCGTCCAGCCCCCCCCTCCCCATCATGTGGTGTGATTGGTTAATCCCTGCATCTGTGCACCCTCATTGGTTAACCTTTTAGAGAGCACATTACATTTGTGTTACCCCCACTAAACATACACACACACACACACATACACAATTTGTACTGTAATCCCGGGGAGGAGCAGATGTGATGGGGGAGGGATGCACAGTACAAAGCAGGATGGTACATTTCTGTGTGTGTGTATATACAAATATGGTGTAAAACAAGGGTGTTATTGTATAGTATTACATTATTTGTGCATATTTTCCCTTACCATTCTATTCAATACATATTTTTAGTCATTCATTTTCCATACCGTTTATCCTCGCAAGGGTTGCGGGTTGGGGGGTGCTGGAGCCTACCCTAGCAGGTACCCTGAATTGGTGGGCTGCCAATTGCATACCTAGGGGCAATTTAAAGTGTTCAACCCAGGTTTTAATTTTTTCAAAAATGAGTTTGTACACTCTTACATTATGCGTCAATATTAGATAATATCCACTAGGGGGCATTTCTAGCTAGCGTTTGGGGTTTAGACGGACAAACAATTCCTTGATATGCCCTTACTATAACTTTTTCAAGCTTTTCATTAAATATAAAAAACACACTAAACACCCCATTTAACATCCTACCTTACCTTCAATATAACTTAATGAGAAATACACTAGTTTATATCTTACATACTGTTATTCTATTACATGCCTTCTGAGAAAAAAACAACAACTTGCATGTCTTTTTAACATCTATTTAATGCTACCATATGAGAAATTTGGAAAATACAAAGTACAGCTTATTCATACACTTGAAAATCTTTGACATTTACCCAAAATATAAAAGAAAGCAATTAAGTTATAGTGTGTATTACAAATTTGAAGAAAGGGACAGAAAAGTCCAGCGATGTGAGATGAGAACCTCAGATGTCCTGTCAAATTTTGATGCAGAAAATTTCATACAGAAAAAAAGATTTTTGGACTAACGGTCAATTGCTAGTGAAATTCATAACTGTGATTTGGAAAACATGGTGAAAATAAAAATAAAAATAAAATAAAGCCTTCACCATACATTTTCATGCCTTGATTATGGAAGTGGAAGATGGAACTGACTTTTTTTTTTGGAGGTCAGACGGGGGAAGAAGTGTCGGAGCTAGTTTTAATAGCACCCTGCTGTGGAAGTTGCAGCTCCCCTTAAGCAGATTAGCCCCTCTGCTCACCCCGTCTGCATCCCAAGAAACTCCCTATGCTCGTCTGATCTGCAACACCTTATTTGCGCATGATAAAGGTACCCCAAAAACAATCGGCGAAGACGATAAGAAACCTCAATAAAACCAGACATCAAGATAATTCTACCTCTTAAAAGTCTACTGTAAAGTTGGGAGAGTGGGGATAGGTACTAGAAAGAAAAAAATGAAACGGGGACAAGATACTTTCTAAGCACGCTCTCCACGGATTCGGCGGGCCAGCTGGATGTCCTTGGGCATGATGGTAACCCGTTTGGCATGGATAGCGCACAGGTTGGTGTCTTCAAATAGTCCCACCAGGTAAGCCTCACTGGCCTCCTGTATACACACACAGGAAAAAAAATGTTAAAATGTGAAGTGACACGTTGCACATATGCGAAAGACGGTACGTACCTGCAGAGCACCGATGGCGGCACTCTGAAAACGCAAGTCAGTCTTGAAGTCCTGAGCGATCTCCCTGACCAAGCGTTGGAAGGGCAGCTTACGAATCAGCAGTTCTGTGGATTTCTGGTACCGACGAATCTCTCTCAGAGCCACGGTACCGGGTCTGGACGACGATAGCGAACAGTGAACATTTAATACCTTAAGTCTTTTCATATGCCTATAACTGTAACATTTAATAAATACACTTCTTGGTAATTGTACTTGTGTACTAGTATTTTTGTATAGGCGCGAAAACATGTATGGTATGTAGTAATAATAGGGGTCATCCTACTTCATGTTTTTTTTATTATTGCGGCCATTTAAGGTCAACATTTTCCACAAAATTCGAGGGATTACTGTAAAGGCACTTTTGGGAAAACATTATGACAGGCACACTTTTAAACAGGCAAGCAGTTGGACTCCTCAGCAAATCATACAGTGAGGATAACGGGTTAAAAACAGAAATTGCAGTCACAACTGAGACAACACCTTTTAAGAATGTGCGCCTTATGGTCGGGAAAATACGATAAATAATAACAAACGGACACATTTTCCTTTTTTGTTCGTCTCAATTATCATACATGTGAATGCATTTGTGCAAAAAAAACATTGCCTCAAGTGTATTAATCAACACTGCAAAATGTGCCTGATTTATTTATACGGCTTAATATGATATACTACAATTAGTCATCGAAATGAAACAAACGTTACCTGTAACGATGGGGCTTTTTGACGCCGCCGGTGGACGGGGCACTCTTGCGAGCTGCCTTAGTGGCCAGCTGCTTGCGAGGTGCTTTTCCTCCTGTGGATTTACGAGCAGTTTGCTTGGTACGAGCCATGATCACAAAATATCACCTAAAAAAATTCAAACATATGGATAAATAAACTGACATCATGAAGTATTACATGTCACTTTTTGGCAAAAAATAATTTGCCCACAGTCCCTCATTTACACAATGATAATGTTAAAAAAAAACTCACATAAACTGGGAAATCTAATGACTGACCTGAACTAATCCAGATTGCTGTTTAGAATATTCTAGTTCAAACAACAAGGTATGACAACGGTCATGATGTATTTTAGCTTTAATTGGTATGACGTCACATAGCAACCTCGTTTTACATTTTAACAGTGGACAGCGTTTTACTGTTTGTGACGGTAACCCAATCCGTATGTATCAGAATGTTAGAACGTTTTAGTTAAGGTTCTACTTTTTAACGTCTTAGTGTATTATGTGTACCCCAATAAACGTTTTTTTTTGTGTGAAAGGCAATCCTTAATATTCTCAGAGATCAACCAATCCGCGTTTTTGCTTTTTTAAAGAACCAATCAGGTGGCGTTTCCCATCCAAAAGGGCGGGGTCAGACTTACTCTTCTCTAGCGCAGGATTTATGGCCGCATAAGAAACAATAACGACTCCTCACTTTGAACCAACAATTTACGACGAGAATGATTAATTAACACAATCGTTTAAATAAAACGACCAAAACGCGTGGCAATCGATTACGTTGATCGGAACGACAGCCTGATAACAAATCGCCCGTAGAAAAACACAGATCGGCGTTTAGTATCCGAGGCCATTTCCTCACTTGTATTTCGGGAGCTGCCTTTTGCGTCTAACGTTAAACGTCGACATTAGTAGACCTATTAACACACATTAAAACGCGAAGCCATGGAATTGCACCCCAAATACTAAAACAAGTCTTTTTGATTGCAAAATAGCTCTCGATTTGACTCACCTCTGGGATATAAAGAGCTGTTTCCTCGCGGGGAAGTGAGCGTGTGGTTGTAGTCAGATATTTACTATCACACAATGGAAGGCAGCGCGGAGAGCAAAATGGCGGCCGTGCCAATCATGACTCCCACAATGCAACACGCCAACATTTGTAAACAAACAGTAGTTCTGTCTGAGAACAGAAACGGAGATTGCAATAATTATCGCCACTGATTAATGTATATAATTAAAGCAATTGTCTTTTGCGCAAATAAAACAGAGTTAATTTGGAGAAATAGCTTTGCTACCTTACATGAAAAGTAAGCAAATCCAAGGCATGGATTTCAAATCTAAGATTTGTTTCTGGACGTGTAATTTTAAATCCCAAATAACAGGCTATTACTATTTGAAACTTCATTTGTAGTGCTTTCAGAAACAATGCTTGAAAATTACAAATAAAACTTGCATTTTTTTTCAATTTACGAATATTAAGGATGTCACCATCACATTTTTGCACGAGTATGATACCTCATTTATGTATATTAGGGGGGAAAATAAATAAACATTCTAATCTCTTCCCCCCAATTTGAACAAAGATGTCCCCGACACTATAACTTTATTAAAGGGATAATAGTAGTTTGAGCAAAGCAAAACATAATACACCACAAACCCCCTTTGTGTTTGTTTCAACATGTCTATCTACATATTCATAAATACATATTAATTCATTTTATTTACCACTTATCCCCACAAAAGGTGCTGGAGCTTATCCCAGCCAACATTGTGCAACAGGCAGGAAACACCTTGAATTAGTTGCCAGCCAAATGAAGATGAATGATCGTCCTTTCCAGAGCAAGGCCTCCAATTTCTCCAGAAAATGCGTTTTTATTTTATTTTTATTTTGAAAGTCTCTGAAATATTATTGAAAGATGAGTGTTTAAGGTTCAGCAATTCTAAGCCCCACCAGATATGTTCCATATTTTTGTTTTTTTCTGATTGTAGAACAGAATTGAGTTCAGACATCATCTTGGACAACACAAATGTTCTCCCTGACCTCCTGCCACACATTTATGGTAGTTTAAACCAAAAAAACAATATGCACCATGGACACTGATAAGTGCTATTCTTGAACAATTTTATTGATTTTATACCTAACCTTTTAAGTATCCATTAGTTAGAGACAATAATTTCACATTAAAGTACAGGGTGTCTTACTTCTGCCTCATCTAAAAAGGAGGAGACTTTAGATAAGGCAGGAGGAGCAACAACTGCAAGCGATATACTGGCTAAGTTTACAGAATATAGAATACAATCCAATTTGTGTTTAATATGATTGAAATTCCATTCTTTAGTACCAAATGAGTGTTAAGTCTGAAATACACATTTCAATCATTTACTACATAAATTGTTTGCATAATATGGGCAAGATTTACATTAGCATTAAAATACATTTTTTTCTCAAAAAAAGATATTTTTTTCCCTATAAAGTAGGATCAACATGTTTGTTGTTCGAAACCAACAAAAAAAAATTCCAGATATTTATGACAAACAAGGTCTCACAAACGTGTGTATATGAAATGTGAACATGAATTCGAAGTAAATCTGTCTTTCAACTCTTGAACTGAAATGATCTTTTTCTTTTCTTTTTAATCTGGTAAAGCAAGAACTGTGCCTATCTGCCTGGTCCCCTTTCACTAGTACTGTGGTAGTAAAACGCTCCATTAGAATGAACTGAAAAGTATTTTTAGCAAAGTGAAATAAACTGGCACAGTCACAAAGAACGTAAAAGCTGATGACTAACTATTTGAACTGACAATAACCCGCAAACGATTGTTGTCAAACTTTATCGGCTTCTCAAAAGACAATCAAGTGTGTGTACACAGTGTACTACTGCCTACCTGTGTGCATATTGGAGGTAAATTTGATGCACTAGCACCAGTCCTCCCCTCCTAGCGTGTGCTGCAATACTTAGCAATAATGTCATGAACAGAAGTATACACAGAACTGTTCTGTAAGAGAGTGCATGCATTTCTAAAATGCAAACCTTATCCCCATTTTTGCTTTAACCCAATGGCCACAACTACAAAAATACAACATCCCCTTTTATTATCGATTCATATGTACTGTATATATCTAGATATAAATATATATATAGAACTGACATTGTATTGTACCATTTTAGAGATTTGTTATTCTTGTTTAAAGTACCTAATAACATTTTTTGATGAGTTCCCACTCAATCACAGCAAAAATGGGCTCTTGGAAAGAAAACTAACTTCAATGACATTCACCACTTTGTGTAAAATGTCTTACATTTTGTCGAAAATAAGGATGAGAAAAAATATTGGGGGTCCAACAGTCCACTGTCCTGCAGAGGCTGTTCAATCATAGCTCAGTCGTTTAGCTAAAAGGACATTTAGTAATTTTCCCCCCCGGTGCGACAATCTCATTCCGTACATATCTCCGTTTCTGGCCTCTGTAAACCCAGGTCAGTCTGGAGGAAGGCTCCCTGGCCCAATGCGGTGGAGTATGCTCTGTTGTGGGCAAATCCCGGGACCGGGTAGGGACTACAACCACTGCGTTTTTGAATCGAGCCCTGGGGCTGAGGTACTACTGGGTGGTAATCGTCCAAGTTGTCGTAGTGGGATTGCGCAGGCTTGCTGCCCTGTTTGTGATACGAGAACTCTCCGTCCGCTTCGTCTTTGATGTGGCTATAAAGATGCTGCTCACGCATACTTTGTGACCGTTCAGTTTTGCAGGGGGGGAGCTGTTCCTTGAAAGAGAAAGGCTGATCTTCTGGACCGTGGTAGGGATCGGTGGTTTTGCCTTTGCCGTGGTGGTTGGCATCGGGCCACTCGTAACGTGTCTGTAAGCTCCTCGTGTTCGGGTGAGACGCCTGCCAGGGTTTGGACCGGCCGCTGCTTTCGACAAGCTTTTCACCTGCGGTCTCCTGCTTGCTTTCGTGCTGGCCGCTCTCCTGCTGATGGGAAAGTCCGCCCGGAGTCACGGGAACGGAATGAGATGATTGGCATTTCTTGGAGCTGCTCTGCTTCGCCAGCCCATCCAATTTGTCTCCCGTTTGAACGTCTTGGACGTGTTTGTCAGGATCTATGCATACCAGGACGTTGGGGTCCGAGACCATGTGTCTGGGAAGATAGCGACCATCTTTGCCCTCAGTGGCACCCGGCAAAGTTTTACCCGGATCGGACTTGCTGCGCGAATGCAAGGTGTTGTAGGCGGCGATATCCACTGGCGCGAATGAGCCTACGTTGTCATATTGCGAGAGAATTGGACCTTTGACCTTCTGCCTGGCCCTGCTCTCTCGGCGGATAGACTGAATGCGTAGACATTCGGACTCTTCGGGGTCCCAGGAGAGGTAAGAGGGAACTTCCTTGGTGCAATGACCTGGTGGCATGTCCCTGCTCACAAAACTGTGCTCCTTTCCGACTGGGAGAACATTGCGAGTGAGGTAATGGTACCCTGTAGCCTTTCCGTTGGGTCTGCATACCGTGCTGCCCGAATCTCGACTTGAGGAGTGGACATGGTGGACACGGATCGTGCCGTAAGGATCGATATCGTGATAAGGAGACTCCAGAGGCACTGATCCAGAGTACGGGGTGTAGCGGTACTGGACTCGGCCGTTTTCAAAGTAAGGCTGCAGTTGCGTGACGTGGTAGTCGGCTTGGGAAGACTGTTGCGGGGGCGGGGCCTGCTGGTAGGGTTTGCACGGATACAGAGGTCGGTGGTAAAAGAACAGGTCGTCCGGAGGAACTTCCGTTCTCTGGATAGGTACTGTACGGATAGTGGTAGGAACGTGAAGAGAGTGCACTCTGCGAATGGTAGGATAGCCATGGGTTCTGTCGTGGCTATAATTCGGATGTCCCGGAGGCCCGTAAAAATTCCGGGCATTTCCCCTAGTCTTGATAGAATGGTGGTAGGACCTGGGGCCTATAGTACTGTATTTATTGTCTAGTCGGGCACTGTAAGGTATCTGCGGTTCAGACTTGGATGCATAAGGGAGGTATGAGGGGATGGTGTTTTGTCGGTACTGGTGCAGCATGGGTTGTGGACCCATTGAAACGGGTCTCTGGTGGTAATAGGCAGGTCCTGGAGGCTCAAGTAGGATTGCATCACCTTTAACGTGGTAAAGATGGGTGGAAGATTTATGAGGAGAAAGAGGATGGTGAGGCAGGCCATCCTCCAGGTGGCCGGCTGATGATTTCTCACCTAAGATCTGATACGCAGCTTCGCTCTGACTGAGTGCAGCTGTGGTCAGTTTGCTGTCCATAGTGCGGATTGGAGGGGGTGGGGGCGTGGAGCCACTGGGGTTGTTTTTAGCAAAATCTGGGCAGAAGTTATCCACAAGGTCGGAGGGGGTCGGCGCTAGGATTGAAGTGGCCTTTGACAGCGATTGAGTTTGGGCTTGTATTTGTGAGTGGGATTGGCGAGGTTTTGGGGCTTGGCATTGAATTTGTGGTGGATGTTGGGATTGCGATAGCACTGGCTGCTTTTTGGCTTTTGAAATCGCCGGAGTCTGCTGCTCCGATGATGAGGATTTTGGAACAGGAATTGCTTTTGCACCTTCTTTTGTCTTCACCTGAAAAAGGGACACCAAGGTTAACTTGTGTGTTGAACATGTAAACGCTGTGATGTGGAATCGGAAACAGAAAATGTTGGAAAAAAAAACACAAGAACTAAAGCAAACATAACTACTAAGGGGTTTGCAGAAATGCATCCTCCAGACTACTGCCCTCTGCTGACGCATTTCAGAGTCGCTAATCCATGTGTGCATCTATCGCTGTGTTACGACTAGTAAACAAATACTAACGTGCAAGAGTATAAACACAATTTTGTGTAGTTCTAAAATGAGTATAAAAGATTGTTGTTTGTGTAGGCAAGAGAAAAATAGGAAGGCGATATACATTAAAGACATCAGAAGGGAAAAAGCGAGGCCACTCACCTCAAGCGAATTTTGCCGTGAGCCTCTGGTGTCTTTGATGCTGCTAACGGGAAGGGCTACGCTGGCGCTCACTGGTTGGCTACTAGTGACCAAATCGTGTACAACAGAGGAATTGCTTTCCGGACTCCTGATAGGAGAATTGGAGGTGGCTGTACTTTTAGGGAGAGGGCTGACATTTTCATCAAGTGTATCGGAAGAAACTGAGTCCATTTCTGGGGGTTTTCCAAAAGGAGTTTTTACGGCCTTGGCGACGTCTGGTGGCCTGGTTTTTACGTTGGTCAATTCAAGCGCCTGCTGCTCCTTAGGAAGACTTGATAAAGTATGAACGCATAGGATGGGGGTGACAAAAGAGCTATTTTGTGACGCGGAACTTCCTGGTTTGTCCGCTTCCGCATATGAAGTCTGGAAAAGTGGTGAGACCTGGCTGTCAGGGGACGCTGGTGTCGTGAGTTCCCCGGACCAAGGCCGGGGCTTCGTGGACATTTGTTCTGGGGACTCAGCAAGAACCAAGGCCAACATGCGGTTTGCATCTTTTGGAGCAGGTAGACAAGGAGCTACAATGGTCGCTGGAGTGCTTAGGGGATGCGTGGCCATATCCTTTGCATTTGGAACTTCATTTTTTTCTCCTAGAAGAGAAACACAAGAACTATAAGACCAAACCAAATAAGAGAGAAAAAAACTGTCCAAGTAAATCGAACGTAACCGACAGGCCAAATCCGAATGAGTTTTCATTCCAATCCACCATAGTAGACTATTCTTTTCCCAATCCGATTAAATGTAAAATCCTGTCATTGCAGTAATTCGCAAAGTTGTTAGCCCGGGTTCTGTCTGAGCAAGCTTGTTTCTTGTCTTAAAGTAGCCGTAACGTTTAAGGGGAGGCTTCCAATACATGAGGATCGGGAACATTTTAAGACTTTAATGCAGTGGTTGGCATTACTTTATGAAATAATCGCGCATGTGCAAATCTCTTAGACAGAGAAACAATGTTGAAAGCACAAATCTCATTACCGTTTAGGTTCTGGCTTCCATTGGACAGCTGTTGAAAAGTGTCCTTTTGCTTTAATTCTTCACAGTCAGCACCGTCAAGGTTGGCCAGTTTGGAGTGCAGCTCCATTTGGAAAGCTTCAATCAGAGATTCTTTGTCTTCTTTGGGAGCAGGTAAAGTTTCTGAGGGTCGCGCTCCTTCGCTGCTAATCCCGTCGGGCGTCTCGACGGAAAACAGCTCCGAAGAGACGCGAGTCTTTACATTTCTAATTGGGGACACGGCTTGTGTGGGTTTATCCGAGTACGAATAGGAAGTGGTGAGTTTCTGGCTTTCTACTTTCTCTGTGGAACACAAGGAAGATGTCAAGTTGTCAGGGAAAGAGGACGAGATGAGGTCCGACCCGTTGGTCTTCCCCCAAAGTGTGCAAGGGCTCCTTTTCAACGTGGAACCTTCCGCCCCCACGTGCGGATCCACCAGAGGAAAGGACTCGGGGACGCTGCATTGGAAAGACATCGGATCAAAGTCCAAGGAGGCCACGCCCATATCTGGGGGGCTGAGGTCCACGTCTTCACCGGCCGAGCGGGGTGGCGAGATTAAAGCAGGGACGCAGATGGGCCCGTCATCGCCGTCGCTGTCCTCCGTGGCTTCCAGATTGTCGCAAGAGTTACAGCGCTGTCCGCCGTCCAACAACTCGGGATCGAATGAGGTCGAAAGCGCGTCGCTGCTCGACCGTGGCCGCCTCGGACGATACGCGTTCGATTCCCCTGAGGAAATAAGAGATGAGAGAAGTGGGAGGGCAATCGATGAGTCGTCAGTATGAACACGTCTTTAATTAAGAAGTGATGAGAACAATCTTTTTGCTGAAGACCATGGTTCGCGTGTAACATTCCGAAAAAGCTTTACCTTCAACATTATGCAGGGAACTCAGTGACTCTTCGCTTTTAGCAGATCTTAACGTCGCTGTATCTCCTCGGCCTCCTAAAACGTTTCGTTAAAATAGGAAGCGGATATCTGAAATGTTGCGTTTCGAGCGACAATAAAGCTAATGAGCAAAGTCCGTTTAAGAAAGGAACAAAAAGACACACCAGTGAGAGCCATGGCCTTTAGTTCGTTGGGCTCACTCGGGTTGCGTTGCAGCTTCCGCTTGGATAGGGAGGAAGACTTGCCCAGGTTGAAAAATGAACGCCAACTACCCACGGGAGACTTCTTCGATTTAACGGGCGGCTTCTTCCTGTGATTAAGAAATTCAAAAAAGGAAAATTAGGCACCATACACAATGTTTCAAAGACCTGTCAAAAACATGCAAGGGTGACTATACACAACAGGTATGTGGGCATGTGTGTGTGTGTGCACGCATCTATATACATATGCACACTTTTCAAACTTTTGCCACATTTCAGGCTTCAAACAAAGATGTAAAATGATTTTTTTGGTCACAATCAGAACAGAATTTATTGGATATTTTAAACTTTTTTTTAACAAATAAAAACCTGAAAGGTAGGGCATGATGATTACTAAGTGGGGAGTGGAATTGTTCAAATTTGAACTCACTGTATATATATTTAGTATATAAAATAGGAGTCAGAATCCAACATACCAAATATTGGCAGTGGGGCTAAGGTGAGCTTTGCATTGCAAATTTATATTGAATTTATTATTTTTACACACAAAATTTGAATTCATTCATCAATTCATCCTTCATCAAACAAATAAACGTGGAACTAGAAGAACTATTCTGCCACACCAATTTTCCATGTCTTTAAGGTTTAAAAAGACAATTGAAAAAAGAAAAATAAATGATGGACTTGGACAAACCTCTCAGTGGGAAACTCGATGACGGTGTGAAACTTGCCCTGCAGAGCGGCGGGACCTTCGCCGACCTCAATGTACTTGCTATCCTCCGTGACCGGAGAGTTGATCTGAGCCTGAGTTCTCGCCTGAGCCTCCTCCAAACTTAAAAGTTTAGTAGATGGTGATGAAATGAGCAAGGACTTTGGCCGCGACAATGTATTGTGACCTGCGAATTTGATTGGGAAAGTCATTACACTTTGCCAGTGGCGAGAAGTTGAGGCTTTTTCATCATTACAGTACCTGCTCCCTCGCGAATTAATAAGCTAAGCTTGGTGCTGAACAGCACATCCACGTGGTTGAGCATGAACTCAACCACAACCGACTGGATTCGGACTTCCATGAAGGCTGCGGTGCCACTGAAGCATGCCGATTCAATCTGTTTGGATCTGAGAAGAAAAGACACGGAATGCCAGTGACTTCACGACTCATCAAAAAAACCACAACAACATCGAGGCAGGGGAAATCTCACCTGAGCAGGTTGGGGGCCCAGACGATGGCCAAGTTTTTACTGTGCATGTTAGTGATGTAGCTGAATGCCGCCAGGCGGGAAAGATGTCTCATGAGAAACTCCAGAGTTCTAAAAAAGCAAAATATTTTTTTTATTGCAGTTGACGTTGTAACATGCTAATTCAATGAATGAACGAATGTTATCACTGATACTAGTAATCTGAAGGGGATCCCAACGGGTCTAGAACTACGAAATAATGCGCTCATGCTGCACAATATGTAATCTATTAATTTAGTCAACCAAGTGATGTTGAATGTGCTAATTTAACAGTCATATTTTCCATGTTGGGGCCTATACTTTAAACGCTGGATAAATATACACAACTTATGTATACCAGACAGATTTTTTTTCCCGTTTTTTCGAATTTGTCCTGTGCTAGCATAAATGATTAGCACATGAACTGATCTTATATACTATGCGTGTTTTATAGCTCTGACTGTGTTTAATATGAGCACCAGGATCAATAATGAAATGAACAAACAGTTAAAATGGGAAAAAAAACATTTAAGGAGTTCATTTATTCATCGTCATCCCTACCAGGTGGGCAAATAAAATGTTAAATACAAAATAAATATAGTCAGAATATCTAAAAATCTAATAATCTAAATTCAATTTTAGGCAGTGTCACACCAGCCATAATTACAAATATTTGGCGTCTTAGTGAGTAGGCAGTAATTTAATACTAAAAGGAAAAATAAGTATGGCAAAAATTGTTGTTCTGGTGCAGAATTGGAATTGGCCAACCCCACACAGCTGGCTGGCAGAATTGTATCAATGCAACACTAGGGTCAATTTAGGCACTTCAAAATATTACACTCTGTTATTTGAATATACGTACTATAATCTATTCCCCACTATTCTGACCTGTAATGTGGAGGAGGAAGTTGCTGAATGACATCATGAATTTTAAGGAGTCTTTCTTCATCTGTTGCTGCCGATACAGCGTCCTGCAGAATGAACACATGGACACATGATTGGACCAGTGAGATTTGTCATTATAGAGCAGAAATTGCGCACGACAAAAAGGCAAATATTTCACTCCTAAAACTTTTATACCAACGTTTAATGTTGGTGGTGTATGTTGTGTTGTCAGCGTTTCTTGAATTCCTACAGGTCAGCAATACACAATCTATACTTCCCCAAATGAATTGATTGAAATACAACTCACAGAAAATTTCTCATAGAGTTGGTACGTAAGCAAGGGGTTGGGGAGTTCTCTGAAGTAGAGCTTGCACAGCGAGCCCACACAGTGGATGTCCTGGATGTAAACATCTTTGGTCAGATCGGGAATTTGCTCAGAGTCAAACTCGTGCCTAATGAGGGACAGCGACAACAGACAAAGAGGGAAGGTGGGGGTGGGGCGATGTTTTCAATTCAGGGTTTTCACATGGCAGTAAAAGAAATATGCATTCAGCTGCAAATTTGTCAGGTAGCTTTCCAACTTGTTTCCACGTGGCGCTAATTTCAATTCATTAGGCAACTGCCCTAAAATGGACTCCTACCGCAATTTTTGAATGTTGGAAGCGATTCCCGAGAGACGGTAGATCCCATCCACCACACCGTGCTTCTCAATGAACTCGGTGCAGCTCTTGAGGACCTGAGGAACTGCAAACAGAAAAGCAGAATAGCATCCCCCACTAACACATTCCGTAAATATTTCATTTTTGCTTAACATCGTGAATCCGAGTTTTGTAAATATTAGAGATGAGGTATTAAAAGAATCCCAGGCCTTTCTACAGGTCAAACATTCAGAGAATGACACTTGCTGCTCAGACAGATTCCACACATAGCAAGACTGAGGGCTTGGGGGTATGTGAAGGAAAGCAGCAATACCAATGATATTATTGTGATTTTTTACTTACCATCATGTCCAGAGTTGAGGAGGTGTTCCCCCAAGTCACAGCCAAACACCCTCTCCCGGAGGATGCCTCTCTGTTTCAGTTTCTGCTTGGTGGGCCTGGACTTCATGAAGGAGCGCAAGAAGGTAATCAGCTTGCCATGCTTCTTAGACACTATGGTCAGAAAGAATGCAGGAAGGACATCCTATATAAGCGCCACTTGCATTTTTGCATGACAAAAAAAGTCAGATTTGACAAAACTCACAAAAAATCACATACATTTTCCCCCCCAGACCCCATTTTTCTCTTCCTTTGAACATTGCTACATTCAAAACCCATAAATGAATGGTTCCACTGGTTTAGAGCCATGATTGGATGATGTATATTAACCTAAACTTTTATCGTCATTTTACCTGACTATCGCGATAGCTGCAATTTCCTAAAATCAGGCCAATTTTGTTCAATATTTTATTAGGTCTATTGTTGATTGTTCAACACATGGTTACTAAAATTGGCAAGACTGTAACGAAACAGTCGGTAGAGGAAACGTTTACTAAAAACAGTGGGCACATTGCATTTAGTTATCAATAAAGACTGGCGTAATGACATAAGAAAAGCCAAATAGCAAGCCTTTCTCTCCAGGGACTCCGTCTGCTTCACGTCAGTATAAATGACAGCCTGTTGGGTAGTGGTTTCACTCTTCATCACCCGGCTGTTTAAAAGACAATTCATTGGAGGATAGAAATGATTTGATTTAGCTCGTGTCTCTTCTACATTTATAGCTCCCACCACCAGGGATTGAGAGATCATAAAAAGCTTTAACGAACAAGCTATAGTGACCAATATAACCAAAGAAACTGTTGCCTGCTACTACAACCAATCAACAACAGTTTTGTTCCTCGACAAATCAGATGTGAGGATACTGCCCCCCTAAAGTAATCTGATATTCATTTTTAAACACAGTCATTTGGTTTCTAATCAGATGGTATTTTTCCCACATAGCTGTAAATCGTGGATGTGTGGCCTCCCGGTGTGGGACGAGGGGATCTAGATGATGATAGCTGGGGAAATTTAAGCCTGCAGCCCCGCCCTGGCATTTGAACATAAAACTGATCCTATCCAGACAGGATAGAGAGCAACAGAGCTGCAGCTTTAAGAACCACTGGCAAGTTTAAGTTGCAGCATTATGTGACAATTTTTTCCCCCAACTGAGGCTTGGGTATGATGAGTGGGGGTTGGGAAAATGTAGACAAGAAGCCAAGCGTGACAGCAGAAAACAATTATCCACGTCATGGCAAATGTTCATTCTTTTCCCTACTTCAACCCAAAAGCCACAGCCCTGTCAATGTAATCAGAGGGACTTTTTAAAAGGGAAGCATTTGGGCAGGAAAATTCCAACTTCACAACAGCGATGTTTCAGAGCAGACATAATTGTGCAAAAAAAAGAGCTTGAGCCTGAATTATATGATGTAGCTATCCATCGGAATGCCACCCTAAATACAAACATCAACAATCAGTGAGCTATGCCTATTCACTACCCAAAATCCCTCAACAGTTCTATGCACCCAATTAGATGCTCGAGCGGGTACTATTAACAATTTTCACAGTACGGTTTCATCTAACAAATATTTGACTTGAATTTTACAATTTTTCTATTTAAATGTAATTTTAGTGAAGTCAATGCACATGATTGACTTTCACGGGCCACGCAAAATGACGTGGTGGCCCGGATCTGGCCCGCAAGCCACATATTTGACAAAAGTATCTAATACATGTACTAGTACTAACCAATGTCTCTATAGACGACATATTCAGAGGTTACAAAATGCCTCGATAAACATTCACAAATTTCATAGAACATTGGTGTCCTTTCATAATTTTTAAAGTGTATTGGATTAAGACTTTCACATGTAAAATGCGTCTCTATTACAGGTTTTGAAACCACTTCTGGAACCAATTAATTTCCTAAGTAGAGGCACCAAGGAATTAATTAATCATTCATATAACAGGCACGTTAATCGACCAATTTATCTCTATGGCAGGTGAAAGATTGGTAGCAAAACTGGTGAACCAATGACATGGTAATTAAATATATGGTTTCAGTTATTTTGTATTAAGTCATTCAAAACTAAGAAGATTACACAAGGCTTTATAGCAGGAAGAAATCACTGGTAACTGCAAATAATTCTAAAAATTCCCAATACTTAAAAGTTCAAAGTGCTTTCTCCTTTCACCAAAAAAACCTTGTATTATCAGGGAATACAATTTGTACAATTTGTGGCTAAATAGTACATGGTAAAGCACACAACAGAATATCTTACCTTCCTTCCTTTCACTGTACAGTATTGGACTCGCCCCCGGCACATATGCCAACTAAAGTCCCACTAAAATCCGCTCGTCTTTTTCTTCCAGGGCCATAAAACCGTACAAAAGTGAACCACTCTAAATATCAACACTGAAGAAAAAAAAGCGTATAGGTAATAGACGGAAACAAGATTTAATCTCAAGTGAGAAAAAGCAACGCAGACTACTTTTGCTCTTTCAGCCCCCTCTTTGGCATTGCTTCACATACGCACTCGTGCTGCCTTCAGGCGCTGAAAAAATGTGTGGAACATTTCACACATCAACACTGGAATGACTTGATGACTTTCTAAGTTCCCACGCTTTTAATTAAAATGAACAACTACGGAGGAAATCTAATTCAAACTGCATGTAGGAATGTTTGGGATTTCCCCCCTGCCATAACAGCCATAAATTCACCTTGTGGGTGGTATCAGTGAAACCCCACGCACTGTTACTTACACATGAATCACCCATATATATAGATACATTCCACTGCAGTCTTAAAGTCCCAGTTAGGAATTTACCTGGCACGTGATTGCAATCTGATGCATGTGCCAGTGATGAAATTAAACTGCACTAATCAAATCACAAACTTTATCTTGTGCAAGAAACTGAAAAAACCCTGGCATTGTCGGTGTTTGTGAGAAAAGAAAAACAACTTGAGAGGCTTTCGATGGTCACTGAGAAAAAAACATACTACAAATCCCAGCCAAAAGCGAAAAAAAGTGCGACTAATAGTAGGGAAAATACGGTAGTTTGGATGTCTCTTGGTTACAACCACTGTTTGCTGTTTACAAAAGAGGTCGATACGTTGGCTCATTCGTATTCAAAATAGCAAAGCACTAAGATCATATGGTGAACTTGCGTAAGAGTTTTCTTGTGAGGGACTATAAAGCGGAGGGTTGGCGCTGACCTTTGATACAAGTGTTCACTGTGTCGCTAAGAGGAGAATTGGGACAAGAAGCCTTCTGCCACGCTGCCTAACAGCACATTACTTTATGAGCCGTGAGCAAGGCAGTGTTAAAACAATATACTATTCCAACAAAATGTCTTCGAAAAGAATTTTCTGCACCTAACAGAGACGTCGTCATTGAGGCTACCCATGCGGAAAGACAAATTGCCCAAGGGACCTCCGAGAATTTTACAGTCCAGAACTGGAGCGGCAGGAAATGAGCCAAGATACTTGGAAACGACAGGAACGCAAACAGATTCTCAATCTCCTACACATTCTCCCTCCAATCACTTCCTCTCTCTTTCACATGAGCAGCTGTTTGAGATCATCAAGTATATGCTTAAACAGCTGTCCAAATCACAGGTCGCAAGAAATGACAAAAGGGCCTGTAATGAGGGGCTAGAGTCCCAGCTGGCTCAGGAACTGCTAGGTAGGTTTTCCAAATGTCTATATTCACTTGAACTTGTTAAATTCCCCCACAAGCTTCGCTATAATCATTTTCATTAAGACACACCCCTTTAAACATGGTAAACAATTCAGTTTTATCATTTCAAGGCAGTTTCGCATTTGTTCAGAAAGTGCAGATTAGCTTTAAGAGAGTACTATTATATCTTTTTTTTCTCCAACGCGTTTCCTTCCCAACAGGAATGTGCTGTTTTAGTCGCCATGGAGAGTGAGACACCGATTCATACTGTTGCAGGACAAAGCTTACCACTCAATGGATGGGTTTAAAGCACACCCCCACCCCCCGGTTGTGAAAGGATTAAATAAATCAAAGCCAGGCAGGACCCAGAACTACAACGCCCCTCCCGTGGTCTTTCACTTTAGGCAAAAGAGACACGCAAAAACGCGGCTAGACCTCTTCCAGACAACTCTGTGAAATGCATTTTAGGCACTCATGCATTTTCTATACATGCTGTATTGGATTGTTATAAAACAACCAGATGGAGTGACATGCTTATCTTAACTATGCACGAAATATTAAATAGGTTGAGAAGCTCACAAAGGGAAGGATGCATCTTTAAATAAATTAATTTGTCTACCAGTAAATGAAACAAAACTACTGAAAAGGTTACGGTGGAACTTGTAAAATTATAACATTCCACAGTTTAGAGTTTAACTCATGAAACCGTAAGAGCTTAAATTTCATTGCATATCGTATAAAATGAGAGACTTAACTACAGTGCGTCTGTCTTTATCGCTTTGCAAATCAGCCATTTGGTACAAACAATTCTGTCCAGGATTCTCAGTGTAATATGAAACCGGCAATGAAAAAAAAAAAGAGGGAAGGCTCGAATACTTCCTCTACAGCTCAACACCCTTGTTGGCAATCATAAAAAGAGGATTATTTTCAACATGACCATAAATTCCGAAAAATACGTTTTTTTTGGGGTCTGACATGTCAAGATATAGAATAAATGTTATTTAAACAACCTGTAAAGTCAAATTAACTTGAATAAATTGTTGGATTGAATGAAAGTAAAGATTGCTGTTACCAACCCTAACAAATTTGAATGTGTTTTTCCCCCTATTTTACACATGTATAATAGTCGGGCAAGGTAAAATGGCAATTAAACCTTTACTGTAAATACGTTTTATAATAAGAACTGTTTGAACAGATGAATTCAAGCTACATAGTAGGTAGCCACCTGATTTTTGCCCCTCAACTTGCATACAAACAAGCAAGTAGCACAAAACAAACATTAATATGGTTTGGATTTAGTTCATCCCCAGCACACCAAAAGGGCTACTTCTACCTGAACTTAGGCCGTGGTGGTTAAGCGGGTCGGCCACCCATGCATTGTCCTGTATTACACTCTCCATCTCCAAATCTGCATGCATCAGGATGGACAGATCGACCAACAGAAAGTTGAATGGATGGATGGATGGATGTAGACATGAGAGAAGCAACAGAGGGAGAGAAGCACTAAGTTAGAAAAAAAATAGCAATTCTTAACTCAAGTCTAACATTACCACAATGTAACTACGCTTAGGGTGAAATTACCACAGTGCAACGACATATTGTATCATTTCAAGACTGTAGCAAAATTACATTTGACTGTGTACTACGTGCGCTAGTGAGGGAGGGGTGCATGGAGCGGGCGGAAGTATTTGTATACCAACACGCACATGGGGGGAAGAGACTCCATGAGGCAGGCGGCGGGCCAGAGCACGGCGACGCTGAGGCAGAGTCAGAGACAAATGCAACACATCAAGACACATGCGAGCACTAACAGATGCATTCAGTTCAACCGTGTGGCGATGAGAAGTCAGTATCAAAGACACATCAAAGAGGTGACAATATAGGCAAAACATGTTGTGAGAGTGCGAGACAGGCCATCAACTCGAGCCTCACTTGGTCTGTCCATTTTGATGCTGATTCGAGTTTTTGATAGCGGCAGAATTGAGAACATTTAACATCAAAGACTGCTTGCTTATCTGTACAAACAAAAACTAACAGTGAGGAATTAAAAATAACTATTTTCAGTGAGATTAAAATATACCTTAGTATAAAAAAGCAAAATGTTGGAATTAAAGTGTGAATTATGCATGCAAGAGAAGCTGAACAAGCATTGTCTCGCAAAGCTGGAAAGTGTGCAGGCAAATGGATTAAAATATCATCCAGTGAGTGCTAGAAGCGCTACAGCCAATTCCAATTTCATGAAATGCATTTCCACTCCATCTGACTGCTCAGACACTCTGTTCCAAAGGGACCAGAAAATCCAGACACTGTTGTTTTTTTTTTCTTTTCCCAGGTATACACATTATCTTGACATCAGTGTCTTTCTGATTTTGAGCACCTGGCTGTGGTTGTCTCATTCCAAAGCCAACCATATTCTTATCAAATCAATCAAAGTCATGATTAATGAAGACATTTTTTATGTTGAAATCACAACCCGAGTTCCCACGCGCTCACACGAAACAGATTATTGTTACTAAGATGAGTGGCATTTAAGTATGCCAAGTAAGGCTGGCACAATACGTAGACTAATGCGGTCTAACGGAAACCAAACTGATTATGAAATGAATAGACAACAATTTTGATAGTAAACATTATTGGCCTAAATATGGGCCATATTCTCTTTTCTTTCCAGCTATTATAAAGCAAATATTTACAATGATTATTTCATGAAGATTTTTTAAAAATGAAAAAACTATGAAAATCATTTATGTATTTTAAATAGTTTTTAACTTTTTGAAATGAAAATACAAATATTCTCTTTATATTAGTTTAAACAATTTGAATTTAGATTAATAGATTTTTAAAACAAAATCTGAAAGTTTCTGCAATTTTATTTAAAATATAATTTGTGATTAAATATAAAAAGTCTATATATATATATATATATATATATATATATATATATATATATATAATGTTTTCTACTAAAAATGCATCCCAGTTATTTCACAAAAAAAGTAAATATTCTCCCTCAAAAATTATTTAGATTATATTTTAGTGAAAAACATGAAGTCAATGATTTATTAGACATAACCTATTTTCAAAAATGAGGTGGTGGTCCGGAACTGGCCCTTGACACCTTTGCTGCATGTAATAGGACACGGACACACACACACACACACACAAATGTGTGCACACGCTCTCTTGTTCCCCAACTGAATTACTCCCTGAAAAAAACCAGCCCCACCTCAAGCGTATTCAACTTCCTTTCAACACAACACTTCCTGGGCAATATAAAGAAGGAGGAGTACCTGGCTTCGGCACAGAGTTGGTCATAGACTGTGGCACTTTGTCATTTATAAGCTCCACACACTCACTGGGAAAGTAGCCAACCTGAAAGGAGTGTTAATGGCAACAAAACAAAATGAATCAGTGTACAATATTATAATGATAGTGACAGATATAATGATGTAAATGCCACCACACCTGAAAGCCATGCTTCCCCCTCCACCACGTGGTGTCTTCTTTGGGAGGCATGTCAATCACTGACACAATGTCACCAACCTGTAGAAAAAACAGATAATAGATTATCATCCCTTTGCCACATTATTCATTTTAAAAAGATTGTATTCTATTATTCCACTTAAAATGGAAGAGACAAACAGTTTCTAGTGTTTTTCTCCCCTCTCTTGAGCACTGTAAAGTTGAATGGAATGCATTCAAATGCAAATGTGCTACAATCTGCTGTAAAACATGAAAAATTAGAGAGACCAGTGTTGTTGGTTCGTCACTAAAAGTGCCAACGTGTAAACAGCGAGTCGCTTAAATAATAATGTGCATAAATGAGAAGAAATGTTACAAATTTATGCACGCGGTTTGCTTTTGTTCAGCGGATTTAGTGAAGATTTTCAAATGCCTGGATGTTAGATGGTGATCTTTTCTTGATTTTGTAATGTTACACTCGTATGTTCATTTCTCCCAAGGATCATTAGCATTTGTTTCATAATAAACCGTACTGAAGTTGATGTATGAGTGGGTTATAAATGCCGCATGTGTGGTAAGGTATAATGTTAGGTGCGAAATAGCGAGCAAAACCTCATCCATCCTAGTGTAGATGTAGCCCGAGCGGGAAATGGAGAGAGGGTTGTGTGCTAGGGTCACCTCGAATGACAGCTCATCTGAAGCCTGCGCAATGTAGCGCTTGATGACATGAGCAGCTGCAATTGCTGGCACGTTGATGGATGACTCTTCGTGTACCAAAAGATGATTTCCCTTGTTGTCAACCTGGTAAACAAACACGACGGTGGTTTCTAATGAGTCATTTTAATGCTGATGCAAAAGCTAAAAAAAAATGAGAAGGCAAAAAAAGAGCTACTTTCAAATGGAAAAAAAAAAACTCAGTAAATGAGCAGTGGGAAGGCATTCAACATGTCAATCAACATTCTATTACAGACTGAGCTGCTGAGTCAGCCAACCCCCACATAATTATGCAGCGTTAAAATGTCAGGCAAAATTTTTGGGAAGCATCTGCAAGAGTTTATGAATATTCAACTTTCATTTTCACGAAGGCCACACAGTTTCTGCTACAAAAAAGGTATATTCTTACCTCCATCCAGGTGAGGGCAGGCCCACAGTTGATCTTGTTGTCAGCGATGGCCGAAAGCCGTGAGAGGTAACCCGACAACAACTGGGAAACAGACTGGCATAACAGAAAACACAAGCGATTGTGAGATGCAGGACAACAAGTACAGCTACCCTACTTCCTAGTTTTTGAAGAATGTTGCAGATTGTCTTGCAGACATCCTCAGAAGTCATTTTTTTACAGTCCACTTGCAGGCCTAAACACACAGAGTAACATAAATTTGCACCCGGCACATCAAACTCACCTCCGGTGGATCTGTCAAACTGTCCAATCTCGGCAGCTCAGGGAGCCGAGAGAAACGGCGATCATATATGCACAAGTGCAAGTGCTTGTCCAAGACACGAAAATCTTCATAGCTACGTTTCACAATCCAGCTTCGACCCTTTATCGGGGGAAAAAAATAGTGAGTCAAAGCAACCATTTTTCTATTAAAAACCGAAGAAAAAAAACCCAAGGCTGAATAAAAAAAATTGACCATAATAGCTGTTGAATTTTAGTATATATTTGATCCAGATGACAAATAAATGTCCAACCTTCATGTTTACAGCTGGTTTGGAGTAACCTTCTCTGCATGCTTTTAGAAAATGTAGTACGTAGCTGGAATGAAGTTAGTGTTTTATATCTTTTATATTAGGACAAGCCCATTCCAGTATTATAAAACTAGCTTCTGAGGTAGCAGCACCATAAGTCTGTCATTCATTTAGCATTCTGAACGTTGGGTAAAATACTGTCCAAGAAAGCCATTCTTTTTTAATCTAAAATGAAACTCGGATGACTCAACCAAATGAGAGAAACATGTGGTGGAAAATCAAGTCTTTTGCTTTGAATTGGCCAAAAAAGTTCCGTGTGTACTAGGGCCAATGTCTGTGGACTGGGACGGACGACACTGGAGCACACTACGCAACCCATTCAGGTTTACTGTCCCACTTTCGAACTGGGACGACAGTCCCCCTTCCATGTCTGGCTAAAGTGAAATGAACTATTCTCACGGAGCTGGATCACTTTTTCTGTTCAAATTCGAAACTCAACTAGTTGAGAATCTTCATGTTTTTGTATAGTCACTTGCTAGAGAAGAACCAACATTTTTCCAGTGGCTCTACTAAGTAGATAGAGATTTCCAACTACACATACTTATGTGCCGTTGCCAAGGATGTGGAAAAGGAATAACTGCTGCGGATAGAAAGTTGGAAAAACAAAATCTAAAATATCATGAGGAGATTAGGGCGAAGCTACAGTAGTCTTCAACTGTAGTCGCTCGGTTTGTTTGGATATGTGCTGTCCCTTATTAAATAAATTAAACTCAAACGTGCCATTTTAAACTAAAACTACACTTAAAATGCGCAATCATGTTCTGGCTTTATGCCTGTGGTGCTTTTCGTATGTTGGAACAGTAATTTGCATATTAAAGGGTTTTGAAAAATGAAAATTTGGTAAGTAGAAGCATTCATATGTAGAGGTACCACTCCATAAAGTCATTTTGTTCATACATATTAATGGTTGCGTTAGTGTTTCTTCATGGTGATTGGAGAAATCAAGTCTCACCTGACAATAAATATGAACCAAGTATACAAGCTCCTTGGACTCATGGCTGTTCCGGGTCACTTCACTCTGTTCATCACCAAGAGACAACTGGAGGAGAACAGATTATTTTTTGTAAGTGTTAGTCATTATTTAACATTCATTATTACACGGCACTGTTGAAGTAATGAAACGCAAGACTTTTCTGAAACGGTCAAACCAGGTGAGTTTGGGCAAGAATCAACAATCAATTTTTGGAAAATACTGTAAAACCAATATATACCAAAAAATAGCCTTTCTGCTTTTGTTGACTTGCTTTAACAAAATTGATGTGAAATTAATAAAATACCACTTTTAAGTAAGAGTGACCCTCATTTTGAAACTACTTGATATCTGAGAATAATCAAAAGGAAACAACTCTTCCCAAATCCTTTTTATTACCATCATAAAAAAATGGCAGTGCTGGTGTATTATCAATAAAATCTTTTTGAGGGAGGAACAAACTTTAATGTGTCAAGATCAGTGACAGTGGGACTTTCAGGGAAATGACATAAGAGTCATGGAGTTGGGTAAAAAGTGAGTGTGACACAAATTTGGTAAATCGGCAGGACTTATCAGTAGTTTAATCGATTCAAACATTGGTCAGGAGTATAATACAAGAGGAATGCTTTGTATGCAGGACCACAAATGAGTCATCTCCGCTTGATTTTTTTTCATTTATCATTTACACCAGATACACCACTGTTTCAATGACCATGTTGTTTAAAAAAATCTATAGAACATCATAGCTAACTCTACATGCCATCAGAAACTCACTTCTGTGGTTTTATGGCGCCATGAAGCAAAATCTGGAGAAATGCGTATGGCATCGGCATTTTATATTGTTAGTAGTCACCGATGTCAACATTTCAGTGCTGGATACGAATACTTAAAACTAAAACTACTACTTAAAACTATCAATCAACCTCTTGTCCGCAGATTAAATAATTGCGTACATCAATATTTGTTTACCTTTGCAGTTATTTTCATAGATGAGAACATTTATTGAGTCGAGATTGAGCTAATTTGCTAACTGACTTCAAAGATCAATAGAATGTCACAATAAAAAATAAAATAAAAAAACGAAGAAAAACCCTAGAAAATGAAATGAGATTTCAACAAGGGAATAGAAAAAAATGCAAGCAGGTTGTCTCACAACTGCACCCTAAACAGCACACACTATTAAAGGTTACTCTAAAGATACACAGCCATTTCCAGTGGTGCAGGAAACCATAAACACAAGACCGCTCCAAAGAGCAATTTGATCCCCAATGGAAATAACATTATGAGCTAACAAGTGCTCCTTTTTCACCCAGTAGTTGGTCCACATTAGAATCACAATGCGATCAAATAGCACTCCGACAACAAGATCCATTTTCGTGACTCCATCTTCCGCCAGAAATTCCTACTTATTCAAAAAGTATCAAAATCCCTATGTGCCTAAATCTGTATGCTCATCAACAAACACACTACTACATACACACCAATAACAATAAAAAGAACAACAATGCTTTAGTACTCATAGCAATGTCAAATTTGGGTTAACTTGTTTTTGGCATCTTAGTTGCCACCCCACTTTCCTTCCCTTCATACAGTGGCGCTTCACGCCAACACTTCCCCCCTCCTTCATTGCCCGACACCTGTCTCCAGTGTCCTTTTCTCATCCCTTCACAGACCCTAGTTTCACCCTTCAGAAGCACAATTCCTAAACGTTAGCGCTTCCGATTGTTTCACAAACAGTACTCTCTCTGCATTGCATTTAGAGAAGGAAAGAATAATACTTGCAGATTTAAACGGAGTGAGTTGATATAGAAATGGTCCACTTCATGACTCAGGCAGCCATCCTTCCATTGTGATGGCCAAACCCGAATTCTTCTTTCATTTGCTTTCAGGATTTCTTTTGCTGCGCTCTTAACAACCAACAACAAAATCTGGCCATCCCGATAAATCAGCAAGAGAAAAGAAAACAAAAAACAACAACTTTCACAGGCTTTCTTTCCTGCAGATTCTACCACGTGTGTTTGGTATCGCACATGCTATTCTCTCCGTACTTCCTTTCAGACTGGGGGGGCTGACATGCGAGTTCACCCCTCCCCCCGCTGCTCTCATTTTTCCCTCCCTGGTTTGTACATTCCACGGACAAAGAGCGAGGATGGATGGAGCAAGTACACGCAAGGAGAAAGTGGACAAATGGGGGTGAAACTTAAGAAAAAAGGGGCTGGGTGCACTTTTCTCTTTTTTTGCTTCACATAAAAACTCCTCTCCCTTTAACGACCTTCTTGCAGGGCGCTCAGCAACGGCGTATACCGTGCAAGTCTAAAAACCCAAAATCTACTGCAGGCTTAAATGTAATTATACCTGACACTGATGTCGAAAGCAAAATCTCATGCAGCAATGACCTACTCATTTCACCAACTAAAAGAGACAGTCCACTTTATCTCACAAAGATCAACTGTGCTTTCAAGCTGAAATCAAATGTCAAAAAAATACTGTAGATTCTATCAGCAGCTATAACTTATTATGCCATCCACATAGATATTTAATTACAAATTACAAAGGGCTGGAGCTTGGGAGTTGGGTGAAATATATGCAAATAGTCACAGACACTGAGGAGGATATATGAGACCGAAGAGGTCACTAGGCAGCCACCTGAAACCTGCAAAAGTGGTTATTTGCTGACTTTGGTGTGTGTAATACAAGTTTGCTGCGTTCATTTCACCACAAAAGGAGGGAATTCCTTTTTTTAATTAAAAAAGGGGGTGAAATGTTTAACCCATTGCTGATTAAAATGTAAAATAATTAGATTTAAGTGGCTGTAGGGAAAGCAAAAGATTCTTGAGCAGAAAAATAATTCACTAGTGATGCACTTAGAATTAAACACTGCAACAATTCTGTGATGCCCAAAGGATGAAAGAGGAAAAGAGATATCAAAAACATGATTTGACTTTTGACAAATCCCAGGAAAGTGGAGCAATCGTTCCACTTGGGCTTGAGAAAGCTTTTAGCATTCAATTATTCATCACTATAGTAAAATCCCACATTTCCAATTTGAAATAAGTAGACTGCCCCCTTGAGCCATTCATGAATACTACCAAGAACCTCCCGTATGTTGATGGCTGTGGTATTTGCAAAACTGGTTGTAATGTATCCGTTGTTTTTTTTTTTTAAAGCAATATCTGGAATTCATTTACATGTCTGGTCAGTGATGTTTCTAAAGTAGTTTGGCAACTTTGAAGATTTAAGGAAATTGTAAGCAAGCACAAAAGTTAACATCCTTGCAGTCTTTTTTTTTGCGTGCTGAACAAAAAGTAAACATGATAAAGAATATGACTAATAATAAGGACCAAAAATACTGAGGAATGTCTCAACTAAATCAATTTTAATATCTAACCAATGTTTACCAGAATACTTAGCCTTGTAAAAGAAAAGTGTGCGCGTAAACATTTACAAAGAATGACTAATAATAAAAATATAATCTTCAAGAGAAATCAATCCCTTTAAAAAAAGCCAGGTTTCACTTAACCCACCCACTTCCAATTGAGAGAGCAAATTCAAAAGAATACGCAATAAAGGGGAAGGGTGAATCGACTGAATGTTTGAGGCACGTGCAAAAAAAAAAAAACGGAGGGACGGATCAATGAGTGCAATCCAACTGATCTTTTGTTACATCAAACCAGGGCAGTGCGGGTCTAACCAGTTACATCATCCACAGCAAGAAAAATCCACACATGCCTTGTGTGAGAACACGTGACAGGGGTTTACCATCTTATTTGCAGTCAATAGTGCTCCATTTTTTTGTGTGGACGGACAGACCCAACAATCATGAGTGAAAAATAATCGGAGTCTGTCTGACCTTTGGGTTAAACTCACGTTTGTAATTGTCAAGGCCATCACTGTGCACTTGATGGATTAGATCTCAGCAACTACAGGGAATTCATTTATTTGCATCACTCTTGGGCTTTTGTGTGGAAAAAGGTGAGTGAGCCGTCGGAGCATATTGTGTCATGGTGCTCAGCCGTAAATTGATGGAGGGGGAGATCGATAGAAAGATGGATTGGTCGTACCAATACAGACAAAATGAAGTGCAAAGACATGAATAGATTATGTCAGAATCTATGCGTGCGACTAAGACATAAAATCAGGGATGCACCCTTAAACAGTGAAGTGTTCGACATAATAGGCTGAACAAGGTGTCAGTTTTAATGAGACAGCTGATTGCCCACAAAAAAGAAAAACTACCGCCGAAATAATTGTGCAGTCTCATTGAGAGATGTACTTTTCCCTTGTATGTATAAACATACTAGTCTACTACAGTTTTTTTCAAGAAAAAAAACCTCAACGCGCAGATCTTCAGCTGAATCACATGCCAACATTAAATATAAGTTGACTTTTACTGTTTATATTGAGAATAATGTTGAGAATACAGACAAGACAAAGCTTTCTTAAGAATGAGTTCAGCACTTCGACAGTAATACCTTGACATACGAGTGCACCGACATATGAGGAATTTGATATACTATTCCGAGCAAATATTTACCTTGAGATATGAGACAAATTCTTTCTCCTATCCGTGAACGCCGCATTGTCTTGTATCTCATTTTATTATTAAACATCATAACCACTAGTTATTTGTCACTCTGTTAATAGATGGTGAATTTCAACCAATAAAACTGTTTTTTCATTGTAAAATCCTGTTTTTTATGGTGTTTTTTTCAGAGGGTGGGAACGAATTAATTTTTATTTAGTTCATTTATATGGGAAAAAAATGAAATTTGAATTCTATTGGCAATTAAAATGCTATGGTAAACAGTAGTGCTTTTAGACCTGATTTAAAAGGAGCTAACAGTTTGAGTGCACATCAGGCCTTCAGGTAACTTATTCCGGAGGTGAGGCACATAGTAATTGAAATACTGCCTGACTCTGCTTGTTTTTATTCTTGGAACAGACAGCAGACTGGTTCCAGACAACCTTAGGGGTGTAGATTCTTCAAAGGGGGCAAACAAATCGAGAATGTACTTGTGTTTCATAGACCAGCATATCCTTTGGCTGACAGGAAGAGACAATTACAGTGTAACAATTTCATATCCAGTGTAATATGGTCCAGTTTCCTTATACGTATTTGTAAGGACGGGGACCGACATTTTATATCAGCTGCAAATTTCTCTGATTTTGGAATGAAAACCTGGAAATATCCCATTAATATAGTCCAATCTACTGAAAATTAATGTATGGATTCATTTTTCCAAGTCTTTTTTGGATAAAAGGCCATGATTTTGGCTATTTCTTTCAGTGGTAATAGGCAGATTTATCAACAATTATAAAAGATAATTATATAGATATGAAATGGACCATTGAGGAACTCCACATGTGAAATTAGTTCATTAGCCTATAGTTGGCCTACAGTTACTAATATATATATATTTTTTTAAAGTGTTATTACTGCAGTTATTAATGCATGTATTTACAATCTGAGAAATGTCCGACTCTGTTACACGTTGCGGTCAGCGGAGTTATAATTGATGTCATTTTCAGTATATAAAATAGAATTAATTAAAACATTTCAAATTTTATAATACTATTCAAACAGTAAAAAGCAAAATAATCAAATGGGAATTACCTGAATTGCGCCAAAGTCCACGTTTTCATAATGAAAATGAGCACATTCTGCCAGTTTGGGAAAGTGGCCCTTGGTAAAACAAAGTCTAAACGAAAGAGACATACAGGTGGTCAGGAACTAATTTGTTGGAACACTTGAGCAAGTCCAAGGTACAAACATAAAAAGTGAGAAGTGTATATAGGGAGGGGAAACCATGCCGGTGAAAAGAGACAGCAAATAACACACAAACAAGGGTAAATCGACATGAACAGAAAGGAGTGAGGGAGATAGCTGGCTGCGGTGTCTTTGTAGGGGAGTGTCTACTAACTTTTTAACATTCTTGACCTTCATGCTTGCGGTGCTGCTGCTGCATGAGCGCATGAGGGGCTCGGTTCGCAGCTCAGGGATCTCGGCACTTCTCGCCTGAAAATCAGTCATAATAAGGACAAAAAAAGTAAGTTTCATTGATTGGTAATGTCATTAAACGTGGGAATAACACAAAAAAACATGGACAGTAATTAGAGAGAAGAAAAAAAAACAATTTCAACAAAGAAAAAAATCATATCGCATACTTTAGGATAGTAAGGAAACTAAGTTTTTTTTTTCAATTTAACTAATGTACTTTGGGCAACACTGGCTAACTAAACCTTGTTTTGGTTCCCACTTTAAAGGACGTCACACAAAACGCGGAGGCAACGCAAAAACACCCCAAGTTCTCTAAGTTTTGTGTAATTCTGTGACTTGCACATGATCAGAACATGTCTAAGCATGTTCTATCCTTGAATTGAGGCAGCAGTATATTTCCAAATCGCAATTCGATGTAATAACGCATCCTCAGATGAGACACAGGTAACCACAGAGACTCAGTGAACAAGTGAAGTGCATGAAAGAAATGTTGATCAAAGAGAGGCCATGAAGCTTGATCAGCAGATGTTTTCATTCTTTCTTTGTTTTCCAGGAATCCCTTTATAAAGCCAGTAAAACAATATGCATCTGTCTTCTCAGGGGCAACGCTGACACAGGTGGATGAGCGAGTTATCCTTTCATCTTCAGAATGTATCATTCTTATCTATTGTTTTTATTTATTCATTCTCATAGTCTTATTGTATTTGCTGTACCGTGCTGGAGCTGACCAGCGTCAAAACAATATCGAAGAAGTTGCTTAAAATATTGCAAGAATGATGAGTAGCAGTCAATTGCGAAATCAAAATGAGTCACACTGGTCTATTTGGTAAAGTGAACGTTTTGGCATGATGAAAACAATGAGTAAACGCATAGGTTTTCAATGACACATAAACCAATTTCATCTCCGAGAAATTAAAATTTGAGGTTGGCTGGTCCGTGGATCTTGGATTTCCATTGGAAGAAAATTGATCAGGAAAATATTAACGACAATGTTTTGCCTGTCAGTGTATACGCAACACAGGGCTGATTTGACAAATGTGCAAGGCTGCAGAACACTTTTTGTCACTTCGTTTAACCACCAGATATGAATAATAAATGCTGTCAAATGTTTAATAGAGACAAATCAGATAGGGAAGGCCTCTAAATTCAATATTGATTAGCACGGTGGGCTTCTTGATTCTGCCCAGAGGCAGGCACCCGCATCAGACTCCAACAACATCCAAACCACGTCTTCATGTTACCATGGAGACGGCCTCATTTTCACTATACTGTTACAACAAGTCAAATCTAAACCTGACACTCACTCGAATGGAATGAATGTTCCTTCTTTGTATATAATAAGAATGGTATTATTTATCCTACATGTTTACCATTGTTTGCAACAAACTAAAGCAATTATACCCAGATCAGGAGAAAATTATGAACTGTCTTACTAAAGAACAAGTAATGAATGAATGAATGAATGAATGAATGAATGAATGAATGGTGCTGGAATAAAATGAAATGAAATCCAACATCGAGAAAACATTAAACATCTTGAGTAAATCCATATTTGTGCAAAATCAATAACCATCTTTTTGAATGTTTTAAATTAGTCTGAAGGGAATCCACATTGTCTTCACAGATAATGTACTGGAGAAAGTGTTTTAAGGTACAAACACAGTAAAACACTGCTAAAAACATAATCAGAGGTGTCTATTTCAGTAAACGTCAATCTATTTGTGTGTCCCACCATGGCACTGATGGTTTCTTCCCAATCCGGTCTTTCTCTGGGATGTATAAGAGCCAGTTCAGGCACAAAATCGTCCTCCTCCGGAAGCCGTCCAAATCTTAGGCCCCTGAATGGATCAAACATATTACAGTAATTATTTTGATACTTTTTTAACCTAATATTTCACAGAATATTTATATTATGCTGAGGAATCCGAGAAATTTTCTTTAACCATGACCCTTGTTTGTCACAGAGATGTTTTTGAAATTTTACGAGTCTGCGTAACATAAATTTAAGTAGTGTATACGTGCGTGTAAATAATTTGGGCTCAGGTTGTATTTGAGTGCTTTTCTTGAAGGCATTATTTGAGTGACCAAAAAGTGACATATGATATTATTTATATTTACACTATTGAAACAAACTTTTGCAGAAACAAACTATCTAATGACAGGGAAAAAGTAAAATAGTACTACTCTTAAGAGGTCGATAATCTGTACTCTCATTAAAGTCAACGACAAGTAGTAGGCTTTTTTAATGCTGCAGTTCATTAGATTAGACAACCCACATTAAATGGCAATGGCTGAAAGTAGATTTTTTTCAGCAATGTGAACTAGTTTAAAATAAAAAAGGATAAGAGGTTTTTATTGAACTTTTAGTTTTTTGTTGATGCTGTTGGAACTGCCTGAGGCCATGCTCACACATTGCAGCCCTCTCATTCATTTTCAATGGAGCCCATCTGCTGCTGCACGATCCGCAGCAGGACAGCAAAAATTGGACCACAAAAACTAATTTTAAGATCTAGGAAATAATACCCTGCGATTGAATGACAACTAGTTAAGAGTGTACTTCCCCTACCTAGTCTAGGGGTAAGCTCCAGCATTCATTAATGTGCACTGTCCCTATCAAATAAATAAATATGCAATCATGCCCACTAATTAATCAAATCAAGTTATTGTTTTTACATCCCAAGTGTTTTTAGACAAGCCGTCAAAATCACATTTATCCATTAATTTATTTCTTTTGTTGTTGTTGTATTTTCTATCAATTCCCTGACCTAGGGAATTTGGTTAGCTCTTTAATACATGCATAATCTCTGTCATAATATCCTGCTAGACTCACCACAGCCAGAATGCTCATGCTAATACATGATAGCGGGAAATCACACCAATCAGGTCAGAGCGTTTAAAAAATTAAAATAAAAACCTCCATAGAGCCCACCCTGTGTCTGATGGCTGTCAGTACAACAGCCCGCAAACTTGCACATTTTATTGTATATAAGAATTAGGTTAGTTAAATATATAGGGCTGTAAACTGGGGAGTCATATCAACATTAGACTTTTTTTAAGGTCCTGTTCACCATCTGACAAACAGGTCAGTTTCCAGTTAACGGCGGCTCAAAAATCTGAGGTCAAACTACATTTTTTCCGATCTATGATCTCAAACTTAGAATATCCCAGCCCTATTCCAGAAGTAACAGTTATTAACACCTGTCACATAGGTACTACAGGTTGAAGGGATGTGGGCGGCGACTAATCAGGAGGTGGGATGGTGACTGTGCAAATTCAGTTCACCAACTCAGCTGCTGTGCTCAGGCATGTCAAGCAATAACTCCGCCTCCACCTCATCCCCCGCTGCATGCATATACTGATAATAATTCTCCTTGATGTACATACAAAGCCAAGTAACACACTCGCGTGTCATGGCCACTCCAGCACATGCGTGTGCACACCGGCACAAACAGCAAACTGACACATCCAGAGCATCTGCCTCTTAATTAGTGGCCGCCTAACATGCACATCAATGCTGCTATGAACGCTGCAGACTACAAACAAACTAGCATGTGGAAGCTAAGCCTAATGTGAGGTGTGGTCTTCTTCTAACACACACAAATCTCCCTCGAAGCTTCACTCTGGTGTCAGATTTGCAGGCTTTTATGTGGTGCACATGTATATTTTACAGTCAACTTACCTGTCCAAGATGTCAAGGCTGGACGTGGCTGTGGCTCCCAGCAGTCCAAGTGCTGCACCACCCACCGCTGCGGCAGTCCCGCTGCCTGCCTCCATGATACTGACTCACTGCAATGTGTAGCCTGCCAAAGAGGTGGAAGAAAAGAGAGAGAGAAATAATGAGAGAGAGAAATAAAGAGCGAGAGATTAAACAAGGGGGAGAGAGATATGGAGCTTGCTAGTAAAATAGGTGGTGGTGGGGAGCAATTGAGAAAAAGAGTAAGGTAAAGAAAAAAAAAAGGTTGAGTTGAAGAGAGAGACCGATTAGATTAAATAAATCAGATATATGAATGCAAAAGGAAAGATGCTGAATTAGGTATGGCGGGGCGGGGGGCTGGTTGTGTGACCAACACTTAAATTGCAAATTTGGTAAGTAAAAGAAATGCATTAATTCAATTACAGTCTGTGGATAAAAAAACCCTGCTGAAAGAGTTTATAATGGTTAAATACTGATTCAAGGCATGGATATTGTGACTATCAAAATCATGTATAAGTCAACAGTTTCATCAATGTATGCATGAATTGGTTGGACTGCTTGGTATCCTGTGCTGCCTTCTCTACCTATGAACATGAATTGAATATATAAATACCAATGGCGCTTTCTACCTAATCTTTCTAATATCATCCACCAGATTAATATGTTGAATGGTCCGTTGTTTTGCAAAAAGAAAAGCAAAAACACTTAATGCTGACAAAATTGGGGCAAGCTAACATGGCCCAAAACTTCAAATGTGCCGTTATGTTTCATAGAAAGACATTTCCGGTGTCACTGTGACCATCCTCTGATTGCCAAACGCCCCATAAACAAAAAAGTTCTCTACTAATCACCAAAACATTTTTTGATTACAAAGATGTCTTGCTTTTTTATTAATTCGTCCTAAAACGACTCAAATTTGTCAATACAGCCACCATTGCTGCCAGAACTTGTGATTGTCAGAGCAGAAAATCCATAACAAACAGCAGTTTCCAAAATAAAACCACTATTAACAATTAAGTACTATTATTTTATTGTAATTTTGCAGATGTATACTGGAAAAACTGTTTGTTGTGTCAAAAACACTGCTATTATATGTCATATTTGAGTAACGAGTACTACAACTGTTGTACTACAATCCATTTTCCCTACACTTTCGGGAACATATCGAGTGGCCTGTCATTTATCCATCTGTCTGCCTATTTTCTTGAATTGCAATCATAACTTTCCACTAATCCCATGGTCTGAATGACAGTAATGCAAACAGTTTTGCAGCTACGACCATCCAAGTGAGGGCATGGCGGCCCGTAGTGCAAAATTGAGACAATTTATTGACTTTTTAGCGAAATTGCCCAAGCTTAAACCCATCCGACATCAAGTGCCATGACAGAAGGTGAATGAAATGAGTCACCGAGGAACAACACGTACAATATCGTGTATTGTAATACTTTTTCTTCACTTTTCAAAGCAGAAGCACATTTCTACAAAATAGGTAACTAAGGAAAGAGTGCAGATATCGGACAAGCAGTTGGCAAAGAATCGCCCCATTCACAGACTGCATCCATCATTTTCAGTGACAATCTATCAAGCCGCAGGTACATCTAGATTACAAACCTAGATAGGTACTTAACTGATTTAATGATTTGTTGAGCTTTTGTGCCGCTTTATGCAACCTTGCACTGTGCATGACAGTTGAGTAGATTTCCACCGGATTGCTCTGAATGTGTTGGGCCTAAAGAGTGATGTCAAAGATTTTCTGTTGTATAATACTGTTCTGCAGCCAATGCCTAACGACAATGTGTTCATTCTCTTAATTTTTCTGCTTTTGTTAAAAAACAACTGACTGCCCTCCACCTCTAACAAGGAAAGGATGAGTGATACTCCGTCCATCTTGTCAACACCCGAAACCTCATTTGAAAGCAAAATATTCTCATACATTGATATGCAAATGAGACAATGACATCACCACAGCACTTCTTATTCAGTTCTTAATGGAATTGGCAACAACTTTGCTCTTAGCATTCTCCAGATGATTGTGCCCATTTAAAGTACAGGCAATCAATAAACCTTTAATATTAGGATGTTTGACAGAAACCTTTTTATGCCCGGTGATGGAGACATGTGTAAAAAACTGAATATCCAGTAAAAAAAATAAAAAAAATACCCATAATTGAAAATAAAAATACATTTTTAAAGCCCAATTTTTTTAACCCGATTCTGCTCCTCCAAAAATGATGTGATCGGGCCCGATTTCTGATCACATAAGATCGAGTGAGCAGAATGCAACCTGTTGTCTAAGACATCAATACAATTACTTTCCATCCCAATCCAAAAACTGAATAGGTAGATGAGTGAGGTTGGATTTTTATCTAATTTGTGTCATCATTTGCTCTCTTTCCTGTATAACATTCACTCTCTGGAGAATGGATGTCAGAAAGGTCACCTTGTTATTTCACTTCCCTTTCATTACATGAATACAAAGAAGAATGGTGTGAGGTTTAAGAGCCAGACAAAAACACTGAAGAGACCTGAAATGTGCTGCATTGCAGCTCAATTTGAATTTTGTTTGTGTAGGTCGTTACATTTGGTAAAGTTCTCTGAAGCCATTTTTTGGGAATCTAGTCATTTGAAATAACACTTTGCATTAATAGATACATATAAAAAGTACGTGCACATGTGATACGGGGCCTTTGAATCAACTTATTGTCTGAAAAAGTCATGAATGGAAACCATTTTGATCAATTCTGATCTCATTACTCGCCACCGAGCCAAGAATTGTTTACGGAAGACCGAAACCTCTATTGGGATGTCACGGCACCCTTTAAGGCGACGAGGCAGAAAGGGGGCCAGAAGGGAAATGCATTTTCACACTAGGATTAGAAAGCCTGCAACTCTTTGCTTGTATGCTGGAACTTTTGAAGCCTGCCCAGATAGTCTTTCGCATAATTTAAGAACATAAAGAAAGGAACCTAGACTTTCACAATGCACTAGTATCCAAAGGTTGGGGACATAGATAAAGACTGGTTTTGTGCATGGCCTTCGAGGATAGAGTGAGGGAAGAAAACTTTTGAAAGATTGGGACAGTTTCACAAAAATGCGTCTTTCAACTAGGGAGGGATTTATTAGACAATATAATTTTTTTGTATGATCACCAATATCAACCTATTTTTTGCCCTGTTTATGATCTGGATCTGAAATCACCCGGCCCTACTTAATCTTTGTCTTGCTTCAGTTTAAGGGTGCGAAAATGGACAAAATAACTTGCAACTTGAGGTATGGCATGCCATTTTAGGTTTTATGTGCTCAATTTAGAAATATGACAACTCTATTTTGATAGCAAATAGTCCCTAGTGCACTGTTTTCGAGCTTCGACATGCTCGGAACGCTAGCATAACTTTCAGTTCACGTATTTATTTTCTCTCATAAAAGCCAAACACTCCGTGGTGCCGACTCCGAACGGAACCGTGACTCTAAGAGCGCAACACGATCAAGTGCATCTTGTCAACTACTCTGCAAGACTGCTGTTATTCGCGACAGGTGTTGGTATGCTAGATGTTTTGGAGGCTTAAAGCAGGGGTCACCAACTGTAGTCTAGTCTGTTTTCCATGTGGCCCTTCTCCAACACACCTGGATCCAAAAATCAGAATTGTTAAGAGCTTTCTGGAGAGATTGCTGAGGAGTTGATCATTTGATTTAAAAAAAACAAAACGTGATGTACTGAAGCCGCAAAGTGGTGAAGGATGACACTTCATTCTAAGACCGTTTTCTGTCCAGTGCAGGTAGACGATATCTGCTTAGGGATCAACTTTTGCTGACGAACCCTTGTGTGCAATCCGACCGTTGATGTGAGGTCATCACAAGGCGTGGCTCAAATGTTCTCACGCTTGGCGTATGGGTTTTTTTCGCGTTTGCATTCTAAATGATCTTTAACATCCATGACAAAAAACTCCCATTTCTCTGGTGAAATAATTATTTGTTTTTTTCCTGTCAATGATATACATTTGTGTGATGTATATTGAATTATATGGTGAAATAATAATGCAGGGTGCTTTCCGTTTAGCACTGTACGTACATTATAAGTGTATTTTATATTTTGGGTTATCGACTTACTCTCAAATTCGAGTTATTTAGGAGTCAGAATAATAGAAATAAAAGTTTTCAATTCATTAATGGTAAATTTGTTTTCTGGGTGGTTACTGTTGACAGAAATAAGCTAATTTTGGGACAAATTTGATTCATGTTTATTGATTTACCATTAATGTGTCGTTTATGAAGAGTTAATCTACAATGTATTGCCCAAGATCATTTGTCTTCAATTTATTTAAAATAGATTGAGCGTATAGCACTGTCAACGTCAATAAAACATGAACCTTAACATATAATTCTCCCAGTTTTAATTAATTAGATATCTATTATTTAACTTAGAAGAGGTTTTGGTTGAGTTTGGTGCACTTTAAGTTGCATGTGAAAACAGTAAATACAAATTAAAAGAAAAAAAACATTACAATTTCTTCTGTAGTACTGTGAACATGAAAGATGACACCTACCGTCGGGGGCACTCTTCAGAATAGGTTGCACATTGTTTGTTGCCTATCAGACAACTTGCTAGGCAGCATTGCGATCAGAAAATAATTATTCAAAAATAACATTTAGCAAAACAGAAGCCAGAGAATGAAAAGGATCTTCTCCCCACTGGTGGCCGAATTTAGTCAACCCATATAACCAATACCACGAGTGAGGCACGCACGCCATTTAACTGAAGCAGATCATAGATCTACTTTACGAACACTATTTGAATTAAAATAGAGCAATATCATGGATATAAACATCATTGACACACCTGCAAAATGAAGAAATAACATAAACATGAGTCTGCACAAGCAAAAGTACCTCAGGTTAGCGTGTCGATCATGTGGCGTTTAAGGACCACCGTCGGATGGCGAGTTTAGCTTTCCCTTCCGTCTGGTCTTTTCCTTTTCTTTTTTCCACCGTGTTAGGGATTTGTCCACATCTTGTCTTTAATCTGAAAACGGGTCTTAGGGTGCTTTTTAAATCTTAATTCAATGTTTCCTAACGATTTGAAAGAAACGGCGCCGACCCTCCACTAAACAAAAAGACTCCCCAGCAGCTCACCAGGAATGTCTACTCTAGTCCAATCCCGGTGTTGTAGATAGCAGCGTACCTTGGTCAAACTACGTATATTAAAATTAAAATTAAACTTCCTTTCATTTGATTGACGGTTAGCTATTTTTCCACATTTAGAAGAGCGTTTGGTTGCTCCCTCCATGTGCAAATTAACAACGGGAGCCGAGCACAAGCAGGAAAGTGATTACAGCGCAAACCAGCGGCCAGTGATGCCTTCGGGAGAGTCGGAAATACTAGTATCAAAGTCTGACTTTGATACAAATTTTCTTTAATCCATGGCGTATACGAGTGCGACGAAATTTGCACAAATATGTACTATTAATGACTTAGGTTTTAATTGAAGAATAATATGTCAATTACGTATTTCATACACTGAATAGCTTGGGACAATATTTTTATGATGAGTTCTGGACTCAATTTCATTTTCATTCATTCATTTTCTGAATCGCTTATCCTAACAAGGGTCGCAGGGGGTGCTGGAGCCTATCATATACGGTGGCGGACAACCATTCACACTCACACTCGCACCTAGGGGCAATTTAGAGTATCCAATCTGCCTCCCATTTTTTTTCCAGAATGTGGGAGGAAACCACAGCACCCAGAGAAAACCCACACAGGCCCGGGGGAGAACATGCAAACTCCACACAGAGGAGAACCAACCTGGATTCGAACCCAGCATTCTAGAACTGCGAGGCTGACACGCTAACCACTCACCCACTGGGCCGCCCAATTTAATTTTGTGTGGAATAATTATAATTTGTATTGAATACATTCTCAACATGATAAAACTGTTCAACCCTTTCACACTTTCCTGCATTATTCTCAATGTTTGGCTGACATGGGGAACACTCACAAACAGTCTTGGAAACAGCAAATAAAGGATTTAGTTCATTGTGTTCTCTGACTGGTGAGATGCTTGGGGTACTACTACTGCTATACTACTTGTATACAAAGAATAAAAAGTCAATTTCTATTCTATAGCTCCTTGCACAAGGCACAGTGAGCATCCGTGTAGATAGCCCCAATGACGTTGACAGGGGAACAAGGTGCTTGAGTGGTACTTGATACTTGTAACAAGCAGACGGGGACGTGCCTGTTTTACTTCTTATGACACATTTACAGGCCCCCATCTGAAGATAAAAACAAGCGACTCTTCCCAGGAATACCGTGAACCAGTTTTTTATTTGGAAAAGCGAAAAATAGCTTTTTAGATCTTTGCCAATTCCAAGACAGTAGAAAGTTGTTTTGATTGGTAACTTCAAGAAGAAGAAAAAGAAAAAAAAAAACTGGTCTTTTTTTATTTTTTATGTTCTTTCCCCCCCTTTTTGTGTCTGGAAGACTGACTCAGTCATCCAGGAATAAACACATTTCACGTCATTTACTACAAATGTATGTATTAAATTCAGCTGCAAGAACTGCAGTCAGCAGATAGTATTGTGGTCTGTTCCGGCTGTGTAATCTCCCTTTTAAAAAGGTTTAGCAGCTTATGCAAAAACAATCATCATGTACTGAGGAGATGAGTCTGCAGCAATACTAAATGATGCGACACAGCAGGCAAAGCTTTGCCTCCTGATGACTCGGGGCCTTACTTACATTTATTAACTTTTATGAATGATGGCCCCTGGCAATGGATGTGAGCAAATGTGGGGCAAGGGAAACAGAGATTGAAACATTTTATAAAGCATATATAGACAAATTATTGTCCCAGTGTTAGTTTGCTTTTTGGTTGCATATACCTTTAACTCGATTATCAAATGTAACAATTGCAGTTTCCCTGGAAATTAATGTAAATTAATGCATAATAGTTTGGCACCAGGTGGCTCCCTGCCAAATAGGAGGCTCGGTCAAAAAGAAAAAAATATTGCCTGTATTTTTTAAATCATACTTGCATATTGGGATTTTTTTGCTTTAAAATATACAGTTAAATTGTAGAAAATGACCAAAGCATCATGATGAAATCAACCCAGCAGCTGCAACAATAAAATATGAATTTATTTTATTTCTTAAGTGTATCTCAAACTAGTAGATTTCCATTGATAATACCCCCAAAAGTAGGTCTTTTTTTAACAATATAGATAACCCACAGGTCATGTGGGACATTCAACAAAGAAACATTGGTAAAATCTGCCTTTTTACTCAAAAGAATAGAGTGAAATATAAAAATAGATGCTGCTAATTACAATCTGCAATGAAATAAGCATTCAGTTCCATCAACTATTGTGCGTCTTTTTTTCTGAATGGGAACAGAAATTGGGAAAAAAGGGAGCAAAAGTCAATGAAAACAGTTGTATTGCAACACATAATGGAGCTGCAACTAACAATTCAGAAAGTTTACTTTAAAAAGCCCTAAAATGAAAGCAATGTGTTCATTTTTGTAAGTATAGATGATTTCGCGTATGTAACGCAATTTGATCTTTCAAACCAGGAAAAAAAGTGGGCTATAAAAACCTTTCTTGACGCTCAAAGCTTGTCTATACAGATGGTGCGAAAGTACATTTTGATTACTGCTTATCACAGTGTGTTGAATTTATAGGCCAATTTTGAATATGAAATATTATATATTAATGTTTGCTGACTGAATTCAAACGACCACTGCGGGGGATAAAACGCTAAGAAAGAACATGATTGAGAGTATTTCCTTAAGCTGTCAAAAAATACATGTATATGATTTTAACTTCATTTCCTGCTTAATGTGTATATATACACACACATATATACACATTCACAACAATAGGTAAGGCATTGATTAAGTATTTATAAATGGCAGTAGATAAGGCATTAATTAGGTATTTCTACACGGCAGTAGGTAAGGCATTGCTTAGATCTGATACTGTTAAAAAAATAAATGTAGCCATTTCTGTTGGAATGTATAAAAATATCTCCAGCGAAAGATAACATCTTTATCACTTCCATCCTAGCGGGAAGAATTTAGTGGAAAAGAATTGAATTATATTGGTGTGTATTTTGTTTACTCTAGAAAAATGGCCTTGATTGTAAAATAAGACTCCATTTGGTAAACTCTATCCAGCTAGGAAATCAAACCTGTTCAAAAATAACAAATAATAACTCGCAAGTACAAAAGAACCTTGCAATGTTCCCTTGACACACGCTTTCGCAGTAAATAAGCACAGCACATTCTCTCGTGATGCACAAAAAATAAAAAATAATATTCCCAACTTCAGCCATCCCCTTCATCGGCTTGACTTTTTGCGGCATTAGAGGAGCTTTCAAAGCGTTGAGAGGCGAGAATGGCTTGATGAGACATGCTCTTTTTCGCAACGTCGCCTTTTCTCCAAAGGGTGATTTCCTGCAACATTTTTAATGCTTCTTTAAAAAATAAAAATACAAAAACAACAACGATGTAACAGCCGAGTGGGTTAGTAATTCCACTAAAGGTAGAAGTGACTCATCGTCGTGTTTCTTTAACTGAATAAAATACAGAGCTGCCTAAACTTTCAGGTTTCAAGTATAAAAGATTGGGTTTTTAAATGTAGGATTAACTCGTTGGCGATAAATAGCTACTGTATTATTCGGACTATAAGACACACTTTTTTTTTGATAGTTTGGCTGGGCCGGTGACTTATACTCCAGTGCAACTTTTGTTTTTATTTAGGCTATAGTTATCTGAAAAACGGTTATATGTAAACAGATGCCTATTTAATCTGTTGTGTTACATTTTACCATTGTCCCTCTACTGCAAGGGTGTCAGACTCGGGTTGGTTCGCGGGCCGCTTTAACGTCAACTTGATTTCACGTGAGCTGGACCATTTTAGATATAATATTTGTATATATTTTTTATAAATGGATTAAAAGAACTGGATTAAAATCCCTGAATATTCAGTTTTTTATAGATCTAAAACAATGTTTATTTTAGCTTTTTATAAATTTTTAGATTTTACAAAATGATTTTTGAACTAAAAACACAGAAAAAAATGATTAAAAAATTAAAATTATAGATTTAAAAAGGGGGAAAATCAGGAAATTTAATATACGTCTATACTCTTCATTTTAATTTGATCCTAAAACAGAAAGTCAGCACTCGGGATTTACTTTCCCGGCCACACAAAATGATGCGGCGGGCCAGATTTGGCCCCCGGGCCGCCACTTTGACACAGGTGCTCTACTGCAACATACATATACATGCAGCAGAAAATGCCATTCACTGATGTCAAGTTTGTAAAAGATTTGTATCAGAATTATTCCAACGCCACAAAAACAACGTCAGCTTGACCTATAGCATGCAGTGGTACCTGCTGTTTAAAATATCGCCTCTCCTCTTCATCAATGAGTACCAAGTTGAGGTAGTAGCGCACCGAAAACTTCTTGTTTACGTCCCTCATGGTGGGAGTGATCTCATAGCCCGCTAGGAACAGCCTGATGGGGATGGACTCTCCTGCATAAAGGGAACCACACGTAGGCAAAATGCATAAATATACTGCACGTAGTAGCGTTATTATCTGCCACTGCAAAACAAACTTTTCAAATGACCTCTGACTGGCGCGCCATCCATGATTTCATACTTGGCAATGGTATCGTTCTCGTGGTAGACGTTTGGCCCCGTGCCAGTTGTTTCTCGTTTAATGATGTCAATCTCCATGTGCTTTAGTTTAATCCTCACGAGTAAGAAGTAAATCTTGCCTACAATCACATCTTTGAGATGGTACCTGCAAAAAAGACATGACCAGTAAAAACCCTAAATAAAATAAGTGACCTGAAATTGTTGAATATATTGTCACCCCCATTTTAACAACGTACAATATCTAGGAAGTTATAAACCATGGTCATACTTGGATTTATTGTACTCAAACTCTATGTGTAGACAGTCTTCGATGCCTACTTCCATCTTGATGGAGGAGTTGATATCAGGGTAAGTGCTGAGCGTGTGAACGACAACGTCCACCTCTTTGGTGATGTCAGTGAGTCTACGGCTTACGGTGGTCCTCAGAAAATAACTGGAAACAGAGGACGCATTATGAAAAGAAAATAATACCTATCACAAATGTAGACAGTTAAAATGAGGACAGTCAAGGATCTTTCCACAATGTAGAAGATTCATTAAATGCACTAAAATGTCATCTCATCTTCTTCTTCTGCTGAGGAAACTCATTTCGGCCACTTGTATAAGGGGATGTTGTTCTTACTTTTGAATGAATGTAATAGATTAATAAGCACCACAATAATAAATCCTTAAAAAAATCTATCAAATTCACAGATTAGTATAGTGCAAAAATTGGCACACAATAGCCAATGCATTCAAGTAGGACTCACCGTAATTTGACATTCTGGCCAGTGTAAGCTTCATAGGGCTTTTCCACATGTGTGAACTCAAAGTCAAATGTCTGCGACTGTGTGAGCTCCCCTGGCCGTGCCAAGTCTTTCACTAGAGACACAAACTCATGGTGGTTTCCTCTGTCGTAGTAAAGCTCTGGAAGAGAGTGATTTGATGAAAAAAAACATTAAGATTGCTCAGATTATGGCTATATATATTTTTTTAAATCAAAATATATGCATTTATAAATTTGAATAATTATAAGTATTTACATCATTTCACAGGTCAATAAAAACAACCAAACCGTTTGAAAATCGGTTGAAAAGTGAGGAAAATATTTCAATGTAGTACATGCTCCATTGCTCATGTTGTTTTATCAAATCCCCTGACGGAAAATGGCCGACCAGAGACGACGCGCGTCCTTATTAATTCAGAGCGCGCAACATTTATCTAGACCTTTTAATTAAGATATTTATGCTCAGACCTGTCAAAGAAAGTACGTATCTCAATATACAACGAATAGTGGCGCTTCTTGAAATACTACTACTTCTTCGTCATGAAAAAATAAAACTATTATTACGAGTAAACTTCATTTGAAAACTAACTCCCGTGTACATATAACAGAACATCTAGCTACCTCAATTGCTTATGTTTAAGGGTCAAAACAACAACAACATTTCGACTTATATACTTAGTGGTGTGGCATAAAAATGAATATTGCAACTCCAGTTATTACACGTCATTTTTGTCAGCTGACCCACGAGCTAGTACACTCCGCCTGTCACGAGATCCCACACACTTTATAAAGCTCCCCATATAAGCAATTATTGCAATATTATTATCCCAAAAGTTATTTAAAAAATTCACGCGATGTAACTCCAAGCGATAGCTATCAATAGTCCACCATCACCGACCAGACTCGCTCCCTTTTCTCGATTCTCAGGCCCACCGATCGCTTACCAATTTGGCCAATAAACTCGACCTTGATGCCGTTGTGCTCCAGCCTCTTTCCAGGGTACTTGAGTGTCACGTTGACCTTTCCCGACACCGTTTCTCCGTCGTAGAAAAGGAAATATTTGTCCTTCCTACCGTCCTCGCTTTTATGCTCAGCTTTCTTCCTCGTTTCGGCATCATTGAGAACTATATCGATATCCGCACTTTGACCAAAACCAAAAAAACTCATCACTGCCAGTCAGCTATTGTCAACTAATGGTAATAAATGAATGAAAAAACACACACCAGAAGAGTAGTATAAAAGTGTGTTACGGAGAAGTAGCTTCCCAGTTGACGGCCGTAGTTTCTACTTACACATTGCGCATGCGTCAAAAGTCATGCGCAATATACTGTATAAACTGCTATCATTTAAAGAGAAAGTCCTGGCAATATTAGGTTACATACTTTATCAAAAATATACATTTTAATAAAAAAAATATGTAATGTATTGGGTTCAATATATCAAACGATGACGCATTTCTGCTGTAAAGGCAATAAACATTTTTATACCATTGGGCACATGGCATGAAATCAATTCGTGTACTTATAAGTATTAGTTATAGTTTAGAGAAGAGGTATACAGTACCATCTTGTAGGGATGGTTGAATAAAGTCCACTTTGGAACATGGGTGTAATTACAATATCTCACCTGTAGAGGTCCGACTTGAGCAGCAAATGTATGACAAGATGTGGGTCCAATATTATAAGGCACATGGAGCCTAGTTAATTCATATGTATTCCCTCATATCTAGGTAGTTTGTGCGTGTGGTTTCATCATTACAATAAAATAACTTCAATTAGAAGACATGCACACACACATGAAGAAAAAATAACACAATTAATATTAGAAGTGAGTTTTAATAATCACAATTGAGTGGTTCCAGCATGGATAAATACCCAAAAGCAAGCCCTCGAAGTAGGTGCGTTTGAATGACAGATTTTTTTCATGGCATAAGGTGAATACTAAAGACAGTGCTCTATGACAGCTCAGTTTAGATTGCCCTTGAATAAAGTTAAATAAAATAAAATAAAAAAACACACACACCAGCATTGCCACGGTTTGTCGTTTCAAGCTGACATGACTTGTGGTTTTCCAAGAGCAACATTGCAGCAACAAAGGGTTTTATAAACCAAAATAGGTCAATAGTATTCTTTTACCTAACAGTGTCCTTACCAAAACTATTTCCCACTGTTTAGGCACTACAGTAATAGATTTCTATTTCAGCATATCTAGTGTAATCTAAGGAGAAAAAATATATATACAAGTATGCAGATATGTAAAGACGACAAGTAGAAATTGGTGGTTATATCATTCCTCTCAAACGCCATGCTTGCGGATGAATGAATGAAAAAACATCAAACCTCAGGCGGACTGATGGAGAAGTGGGCAAGAATGGGATCTAGTTTAATGGCAGAAGGCACTTGGGAGGAATGAAATTTGTATAAATGAAAGGGGGTGCTTGCGTGACTCCTTTATCTCAGCTTGGATCCATTCGTGATCTCATTTTGGTGAGCGTGTTGACGCCCAATTAGTGTGGTTGGGTGCATCATCTCTACCATGATTGATATTAAGCAACCCCCCACACACACATACAAGGGCAAGATGATGATGAAGAATGTATCCAATTTACACGCGTCAATGTATGACAAGAAAAATTACAGAATGAAAAAAGTGAATTGCTCAGCTGTTCCAAGAACAGTCACATGGAACACTGTGGGAGACACGGTGTCACATTTTGCCGAGCTGCCAACATCCTACGTATGCAATGGTTTAATGTTACCTTTTTATCCGTCTTACATGTGGAAAGAGTTTCATGTCACCTTTTAATAGAATCCGTTTTTTTTCTTCATCATCTTAAAAGGAATCAAACAATAAAAGTACTTATATGTACAATCCGTAACAATGTTAACCTTCCAGAACCCAGAGGAATGAATTAAATATCTATTTTTCCTACTTGCAAATCAATCTATAATTAGTTAAATGAGCTCTAGCTTCTAAATTAAAAATAATTATAATAAAAATAACCATTAAAAACGTTTCTGATAGTGCTGTACTGTACCGATAGCAATTTTTGTTAAACCATCTGAAAAAAAATGTTCGGTCACTTCTTTCATTAATTAATTTCAAATGCTAAAAAAAAAAGTATTATTCACATGACCCAAAATAAAAGCCATTTTAAATGGCAACATTCTGGTTTCAGAAAACACAAAAAAAGTCTGGGAAAAAAATGGGGTCATCTGTAACATTTACTTTTTCTGACCAGGCAGGTGGGGAAAGTAAAGAATTGTTCAATTTGGAGAAACTAAAATATGCGTATTTCAATTCTCAAGTTATTTTTTTATTACAAAATCCATTCTTTATAGCCAGATTGCCCACCCCTACTTGAATGTAGGGTTACAAAAATAATAAATTCTAATGGCACTTTATACAAATGAAATTTCCATTGTATTTGTCCATAAGATGCAGTACCTTTAGTTATGAAAGGAGCAAATAAATGTCCCATGCCCTAACAGGCTATTAAATATTTCCACCTTACGGTAAAGTAAAATATTGCAGCATGTTTTGCGAGAAGCAAGGGCTCTGGAAGGCTAACTCACCCACCCTGCCAAATTGGTATTGTAATGGTGTAATACTGAAACGCACGGTATGGTATAACAGCAACAGGACAGTCCGATTCAATATATACAGTACAATATGAACAGCGAGCAAAGAAGGACACTTTAAAATGAAGAAACGTACAATGTTTCACAGCATTCGACTGGCACTCTTCAAAACCTCTTTCTAAGACTCAAACAAAACACCGAGCTTGTTTTTTTTTTCCTTTTCATGGTCATACGACAGAACCCGGGCTATCCCAGCGTAGAGAATTCAACATCCCATAACGCCGATCATGAACCGAACAAGTCTGTTTTGGTTAGTCGTTCTTTCCTTCTAAGGTCTAAATGCTTACAGATTGATGCAAAGTGGTTAAAATAAAAATAGGTGAGCCCACAACAAAATAATAATTACAATAACAACAACAACAAAAACACAGTTAGTATTTTACAAATATTTTAAAAAAGTAAACCTCTATCTATAGGCATTTAAAATATATCCCATCAAAAATAGTTTGACAAATTTCAACAGTAGAAAAAAAAAACATAATACAAATGACAAACAATTTGAAGTGTCATGTACGTAGAAATGTTTTATGTTGAAGGTGATAGACCAGGTAATATTTCTTCAAGTGGATTTTCTACATGTTTGTTGGAGGAATCCAATCAAACGGCGGTCCTTTTGTAATGTATATGAGAAGAGTTTGAAAAAAAAAATGGTTCTCCTGTGAGTTCTTGTCACCTTTGGCAAATTTGATGAAAAGATGTACGTATATTTCAGTCACGCCGAGAGCTCAGAGCACCTTCGGCAGTTCCGTGATGAGACGGCTACCATGGCAGCCGTGCGGGTCACTTGCTTCACTTGGCACTTTGCCCATCGTTCTTTACCGCGCCGTGTTCAGATCACGAATGATGATTTATGTCGGAAGTCTCCCTAACGAGAGCGGAGGCGGAAAAGACAATATTTAAAAAGGTCTCGCTTATGTAAAAGGCCTGCCATTACCCGTGTGAGCATTAAAGCACCTCTATGTGGTGCATGCTGGGAGTTTTTCTACATTTCTCATCATCAAATCTGTAAACGTGTGATCACCTCCTAAATTCTTGCCATAGTTTTAATGATCTCAGTGTGAGGACGAGATAAAGTCATAGTTTCTTTGGAGAAAACCTTCTTTTTAAACGTATTTTTTGATATAACCATTCAATGGAATAAAACCATTCACATTAATTGCAAGAAAAAAAGTACGAAATAAGATGCATAGTCATTAAAATGTTCCTGGCCCCCAAATAAATTGCCCAAGCTGTATGCAAATATTACACGGGTTGGCTGAAGCCTCACGAGATCTATTATTTGACATATACTTATATATTTTAGGATTAGCATAATGGAAAATGAATGAATAAATATACGCACCTCATCCTCAGTCCTGACATAGTCTACCCCATCTCCTTTCGCTGGAACCTTATAGCTACGAGACAAAGAGCGTATGGAGATGAATACACGCGTGCAAATGTGTTGTCATTGCGAGAGGATGGGCCGATGACTTACTTGTTCCCAGCCTGGTTTTGACTGGCGAAATAACCTCGCTTATAGGCGCAGCAGATTCCGGCTGATATGCATATGAGTACTACGATCACCACTACCACTCCCATTATAATCCCGACGACGTCAATGTCATCTGTGGGGAGGTAAAAAGATAGTTATGCTACAATGATGTTTGCTTGTGAAAGACAATGAAGGTCATTCCAGAACTGAGAACACGTTCTTAAAATGTTCTTATTTTCTGCTACATTTCAATTGATCATAGATGATCAACTCTTAGCTTAGCTGACATGTCAGTGATACAGGTTTTTGTCCAAGATTTACTTTAATTTGGGATAATCACAGTCACAGGTTTAAACATCTGTACTTGAACATCATAACTTTCAATCTTGACCAAGGGAGAAAAAAAAAGTAAAAAGGTAAAGATCCAAATGATATGATTATGAGTAATCACTATGACCAAATGAACCAAAACAAGGTGTAATGCAACACTGCTATCTTTTGGATAACTTCAGTAACTACGTAACAAGCCGAAAGACAACAATCGTGAACTACGTGATATCCATCTGTGGGATAAAATGACATAAACGCCACTTTAACGGTTTTATTTTAAATTCAATTTGTTCATTAGGGGCACGGGAGAAATATCTCATTTTATGGGGCACTCAGACTTATTTGATATATTCTAAAAAAATGTATTCACAAAGACTCATTTGTCTTAGTTTTTTTTTTGTAGATCTCACAACAATTACATTTGCACAGAAATGACATGTTTTACGATTTAGTGAAGTTTGAAAGGTCGGACATAAAATGTCCTCCAATTCTGGAATGACTGACATACAGTATGTTGTATTGGACAGTAAGAGTAGTTTTCAACTCTTGTAAATGTTTATTGAAAAGCAATGTGGATGCAGCACTTACAGACTTCCATCTTCTGCGCCGCACACTCAGCGTAACCTGCGTCGTTTTTTGCTCGGCAGAAGTACTCGCCAGCATCTTCTTTTCTGACTGAGATAAACTTCTGCATGGGATTACAAAAAAGTAAAAACTCAGCCTTTTGTTTTTGTGAGTATTGATTTTACTTGTCAAACTGAATTAATTAAATATCATTGATCAAGGGTGATATGGCTTGATTGAAAAAACATTTTGGTGAACTGTAGTTTGACTCCACAATGTGCATGTCATTGTGATGTCTTATTTGCTTTCAGGCTCACTTCTGTCCACATATCCCATTAAAGTGCAAACTAATTGAGAAGCCGTCAAACTTTAAACCTTGGGAGTCCTGAAATTCACATTGTAAATACGAAATGTCAATGTTTCGAAATACGGTGGTAACTCTACTTCCCATCCAACTCAAAAAAATTCACTAATCCGAATTTAGGGTGTGAATCTAAATTGGAGTATTTTATAAGAATTACTACCAATTCGATCCAATCCATCACATAGCTCGCTCGTTCCACTGTATCCATTTAACAGTGACTACAGTGCAGGTTGTTTTCCCACCCGCCGGCCGAGCAATAAAAAATGGGATCGAAATAGCCGTCATATTGGGGTGGCGCAGGTGGCCAAGTTCTAACATCTCAACCTCATTGGTTTGTTGCCGCTACTTGAGAATGCAGTCTAAACTTGCTGTGGCTTTCTTTCCACACAAAGGAGGAGGCTGCATTACAGCGTGGCATTTCACATCATAGAGGCCAGCGTAGAAGCTGTCAGGGGAGCCTCGTACTTGCTCGTCCTGAGCAGAGATCTCAAAGTCCGTTGAGGAATGTGCCAGCGAGGACAGCAGATTCCCCACGTGGCTGGAACCCTCCTACGCCATCAACTGTCTACCCGAAATATCTGCCGGGCGTACGGCCACCCTCCCTGCCCCGCCCTCCTGCCATATGCGTGCCCTTGTTCTCACACACGCCCATGCATACTCACCAGAATTCCGCTTTCCGAGTTGAGGGTGTATGAGGAGTTGAAGAACTTTATGCTATTCTTTGGGTCGTCGGGAAGTTCTTCTCTGTTCTTGAACCACTGGTACTGAGACTTGGGGAAACCCTCTTCTTCCAAACAACTCAGCTCGGCTGATTTTCCAAAAGGCACCGATTTGGGGACGTTGCATTTTGGGACAACTGGCTTCACTGTGGTGTTATTTAAAAAAAAAAAATGAATATATTATAACAACACTGCAACATTAGATGAAATGACTGTTATGCTCTATAACTGGACCATCTGAACAACTAGGGTGAGGAAGCTTTTGGACAGAGAGCCATAAACAATTCATATTTTCTAATGTTATTCCTCAGAATTTAAAATGAAAATGTTTGCATTTCTTTGTTGTCATCACACCACTTTTAAAGTGTCTGAACTCTTTTGACAACATTGTTACGCTATGGCTAATCAATGATAATCTGCGTGCAAAAGAGTCATGAAGAAAAATATATAATTAGCGGCAATGGACAACGTCTCAATGGCGCTCCTATTGGTGTGTGTGGGACTCGCCTCTCTTACCCGTGGCGTCTGTTTTTTTTTTACCTCACAGGTTAGCGGAGAGCCATATGAAGCCATCAAAAAGCTGCATGTGGCTCCCGAACCATAAGTTACCAAGCTTTAATATAATAACTTTGTGGTATGTGCTTGTCGTTAAAGGTTGAGACTGGAACATGATTTTTGAGCCTTGCCAAAATACGCGACCGAAACATGTGGCACTTGCTTTCTTTAGCGCTGCGATTCGGAGTAGATGCAGTTTCAGAGGTTTCCCCTTTTAGCCCAGAACATGCCTTTGCAGCTGGCTAGGTCTAGTCTGGTCACAACACATCCTGGCATGTATGCCAAAAGCTTGGAGTGACCTACAACGCGGTGTCATCTTACGGCAACCAAAGTGCCAAATTAACAGGCAAGGTCTCCCTTTTAAGGGCAAAATAATCCGGAATTTATTATTAGCCGGAATTCAGAACAACCTATATTGCTCAGAGTCACTGTTCTTTAAATCCAGAGAGGACAAAATTCAAAAGCACTAGTCCTTTAGCGTGCTGTACCTCGCACAACAAGGTCAATCACAATCTCGTCAAAAGACTTCTGGTCGTCGGCAGCTGTGACCTCACAGCGATATTTTGCCGTGTCCAACCGGGTGGCGTTGGTTATCACTAACGTGGCCGGTTCTCGAATCGCTGCTCGGTTCTCCAAGTCACCTGCACAGTGAAAAGCATCCAGATGAGTACTGGGAATAAAGCGTGGGGTCCGTGTACCTTTTGGCAATTGGCTTTTTTCCTTCTCATTTCAGAAACAGGAAAAGCAAAATTTGCTTTTGTATTGTGGCTCTCAACAAAAGAATGGGGGAAAAAATATTCCGTTTCCTAAAACACGCATCATTTGGTCATTGAATGATGGACCTTTGTCCGACGTTTTGTTATGAGTTTATTTAAGAATCTCCGGGCCGTTAATTGTCATTTGTTTTCAAAGCTTCTGCTGCTTCTGCTGTGTAAATTGTGAATTTTGTTTTTTATTTTCTTACTTGTGATAAATGAACAATCGAAAACAGATAAAGGCTGCAATTCTCAATCAGGACTTTGTATTTGTTGAGCCAAAATAAAAACTGGAAATAGGCTCTGTTTCCATTTTTCATTTTCCAAAATTAGGTAAAAAAAACAAATAGCCAAAAGGTACACATTCTGCGAAATGATTTTGTTTGTCTACGATTATTATTATTTTTTACCTGAAACTTTGTTGTTAAAGTATACATAGCTTGGCCCTTCTTCTTTAATTTTTTTCCACTCAATCCTGGGGTTGTTGGTGGAAATCGAGTCGATCAAGCATGATAATTCAATTTCTACAGAGCAGACAAAAAGACTCAATGTCATAGCGAACAGGTAACACGAGACCATTCCTTTTCAATTTTCAAAGTACTTACTGTCAAACTCATCGGTCCACGGCGAGTTATTGTCTGTCCTCAGCACGACTCCCAACGCGCCAAAGTAGCCTGCAAACCAGAAACGAGGCAATTCAAAATAAGGATTTCCGCCGCATTAATTTTCGTGATAGTAACGATCTCACGCTAATTTGCACAATACCAGCCGACATGCGCCGATGTGCCGTGTTCATTTTAGGGCTATCCTTCGGGACACTGTAGCATATGCTCATCGGAAATATCACAAACTCCCCCGGATGAGATAAATGTCAATCGCAGTGTCAATTAGTGACGTGACAATTAGTGACGTTCTTTGGCCTCGTTTTGTTTTTGTTCATCTTCCATTCTTAGTGGTGTTGGTTGAACTATTGTCTATGTGTGTTAAGAGTGGGGGAGTTGTTTCCATGCCGTGGATAATTGTGCATGGAGGCATGTGCTCTTTCAGGGCAAGCTCACCACGCCAGTAGTTCAACTGACTGCCGAGCCCTGTATTTTGCTTTCCCCTTCTTCGTGAGCCTGATGCTATTGCCTGCGCAGGCCTGCCGGTTGAAAAATACTGGCCTGCGTAGGGAGCGCCAACTGAGTCATCCTGACAGTTTTGAGTCTGCATAAAAATTCATGAAAAACCCCAAAGAAAACACATAAAAGTTATGGCGCTTTCAATGACGGCAGCCAGACTCTCAAGGTCGATACTGCTAATTTATCGGATTAACTAGAGATTGAATTTAAGAATTATGTTCGGGAAAGAAATACAATCTGCAATGCTGCCATATATGTCGGCTCAGCATTAAAAAAAAGAAATTCCGAACTGCTTATCCTCACAATGGTCGCGAGGGGTGCTGAAGCCTATCCCAGCCAACTACGGGCAAAAGGTGGGGGAAGCCCTGAATGGGTGAACGGCCAATCCCAGGCCACAAGGAGACATGGAACAACCAATAATACCTAGAGGTAATTTAGAGTGTTCAACCAGTTATCTTAATATGCATGTTTTTGGGTTGAAACCGGAGTACCCGGAAAAACCCACGCAAGCCCGGGGAGAACATGCAAACTCCACACAGTGAGGACCGACCTGGAATCGAACCCTCAACCCCAGAACTGTGAGGTGGAAAATCTAAGGTGATTAGCCTACAGTAATTTTGGAGATCATGACATGACGACAGCTTGTGTAGGACAAACAGCAGCAACATTAAAAAGTAGGTCACACTTGTACAAAACAACAGAGTCACTTTGGGATTATCATTCTAATTAGAAAAGTCTGAACCCCCTTTCATCTTGTTATATAACGTCAAGGCCTTGGTTATTTCGTTAGGTGTAGTTTTTTTTTATCTTTGCAATTTTCTGGTTTCACAAAATAATAAACAGTAATTCTGAAAATATCTTTTTTTTCCTAAATCTACCACAGTGATTTATTCGTTTTATGTGCCGCTAGAACTGATGAGAGTTGCGACGGTTCTGGGTGCAACCTGAATTACACGTGAATCTTCATTGCGCCGTCGAGTCAACCAACGACCTGTCTGGCTTTAGGGCTATAAAACTTTGCATAGATCGCACCTGGAAATTCAAAATGATTTGACCATGAGTCTGCCTTATTTTGCTATTTCAAAAAGAAACGGGAATGCACATGATTTGCTTTCGCGGCCCACCATAAACCATGTGACGGGCTTTATGCAAGCAGGAAAGAGTGTGAAAAATTCATCATTTAGTTTTCATCTTTGGACTAAAAAGTGTAGTCAGGTGACCCTCTGACCTCAACCCTAATTCGGTGGGTATTAGAACAGATTAGGTGCCTTCGTGAGAGAAAAAGCTTGAGAGCGCTGTCATAAAAACAGCTGTCCAGGAAAACGCATGAGATCCACCCAGTAAAGAATCCATATTTTAGGCTGATACATGTGATGTTCTTATTTTGTACACAGGTAATTTCACAAATCTTTTTGATCTCCATATTCAGTGATTCAAAGGAGACGTTACTCTCTTGATCACAAGATGTGGCTTGTACTTACCCAAATATCTCAATGAGGTTATTTTCAGGTAAAATTACCAGTGGATCTGCTAAGCCTTTAATGACGTATAGTCCTCATTACTTTTAGTCGTGATTTACAGAGCACAGTAGGGGAGTAGGTTGAAGGTAGGGAGGAAAACTTTCTAATTATAGACAACATGACGCAGTATTTATAGTTCTTCGGAAAGCAAGATAAATTGACAGATCCAAGACAGACAATCGCTGACGCAGCCGGGATTAGAGGACTCCCACGAAACTTGATGAAGGCTAAAAATGTTCTGACACTTTGTTTTACGGGTGAGGTGTTGCTCATCGTGCGAGTGTGTATGACGCACACTTCTCTGGTCATAACTGGAGTTATTCTTAACATCCTTATTTTTCAGACTAACCATGCCAAAACCAGATAAAGAGGGCCTTTTATTGATCCCACTAAGTCACGAAAAAGTGGCTAGGGGAAGGCCCCGTGCGCCGTTTTTATTTATTTATTAATTTTTTCCAGAGGTGCATTTCCGACCATATGGGTTAAATTCATTAAATTATTTGTTTTTGACTGTTCTGCTTCAGATCCTGAAAAAAGTTACGGGAATCAACTAATAGCTCAGGGTCAACGTAAACGTCAACACATCATCTTCTGGACAAATCAACAACATTCCCATAACATACCCGCTTGATAGTGTTAAAAGATGTCGACTCCGAATATGATAATTCCATATTTTCACTATTTCTGTGGATTGAATGGAACTTTTTTAAATTCAATGACAGCCAACCATAATGCGAGCAGGCGGGTAAACTGGTAGTAATACCTTTTACAGCCAATTTTCATTATCAGCCTTGACCACAAGGGTCTTTAGTGACCTATATATATATATATATATATATATATATATATATATATATATATATATATATATATATATATATATATATATATATATATATATATATATATATATATATATATATATATTTGTGATCACTATCATTTCTGTGATGTGCCAGGCAACACGGGTCTGTGTTTTTATTTTTAATCTTTCTTCCTGACCCCATCCCTGGCAGAGCATTTTCTTTCTACTAATCTTCTTGTTTAATTTCTTTCTAAACTCCCCTTCCCTGCAGTTTTTACATCAGTGAATAATACAATGAGCTGAGCTTCTTGATTCCTGCACCGGGTAATAATTCCCTCTTTGTTTTGTTGCTCCCTATGGGAAAAGACGCAGTAGTTCACTGCAGCGTTATATGATGAATCCAGAGAGGTGAGGTTGGTATCATAAATAGAAAGGTTCAATTAAGCAACCTAGTGATATTCCCAGGGAAGCCTGCATGCAAAGACGATTCCCACGCCCTCGCTGAAGCATGAACATCAAAGAAGACGCACACACACTTTCACTGACATCAACCAGTTGCTGTTTTCCAACTCCCCATAAAGAGCACACTGCTCATCTACAATCAAATGAGCTGCTGTCATGACCAAATATGGAGCAGTTTGGGATTTTATGTTTTAATCCACGATATTATTCATCCGGCCGAGTACAGTCCGTTCAATAAACATACACAGAAGATTAATTTTCTCTACTCGTCCCGCAACAACAAACAAACAAACAGAAAAAAACACTGTCCATTCCAAATGGACATTACTGCTGTTCTCTGACCACCCTGTCGGAATAAGCACTCACATAACCAAGGTTGCGTCCTCCCACCGATATATTTTCGAACAGTTTATAAAAAATGACAACATGAGATACTGCACGTATCTAAAAATGCCTGACCTTGTTTGAGGTTATCAAAGTGCAGCAGAGGTTTTACCACCTTTTAACATGAGAGGTAAAGAGAGCATGTGCCTCCAGCGACACGTTGCTCGCCATGTGCAAGAACAGTGTGTATCTTGCGGCGCATGTCCTGTATAAATGATTTTTATTAAGTGCTACTCTCTCAATTTAATTCTGGCAAAAAAAAAATCCAACAACTTTATGAACCACAGACACAGACACATTTTTTGGTCATATTCTGTTCAATACAGTTTTCATTTGAACATTTTCTTTGTCAAGTGTGCTGTTGGTAACTCAATGCAAGCTTGTCAACCTGCTGGCTGCTCCTGTATTATTTTTAGTCCAAAATATTGATGCGACATTAACCGTTGACAAGTGTCTTCTTCATTTAAATAAAATATTTAGTAGAATCACTTCTTATAAATATTTCATGTCAACACCATTATGCTGTATGTAAGCATTCCTAAATTAACAGCAGTGGCCACCGAATCTTCTTGTTTTTTTTTTTCTTCTAATGAAGGTGCACAAAAAATGTTTCTATTCTTTTGGGTTACTACTTGACTGATTACTAGACTACTAATAAACTTACCTTTATATTCTTAAAGCCTGAAGAGCACTCTGAAATAACAGATCCAAATTCAGCAGCCAAATTCAAACCATTGCCATATTTCTGACCTCTGTGACCTTTGACCGTTTCTCTTCTCATCATATCACCTACTATGGAAATTTGATTTAAATAGGTTAATCCATTATCAAGTTAATAGGAAGTTCATTTTCTGCCCTCTACGCTCTTTGACCTTTAACCTCATTCAGTGATTCTGGTTCAAATTACGTGCAAGTTTATTTATTCTCCATTTATTTTTAACACAATTATAGACCAATAGAGAGACAAACTGTCATACAGAACCAAGTACATAACCTCTACCTTCCGTAGGTTTGAAAACAATACACTTTTTGGCAGTGCATACATGACTGCTCATTTTATAGAGCACAAAAGGTGAAAGCAGGCCTCAAGCAAATGCATGACCAAAGCAAGAACGAGGCTAGGACAAAACAGTTTGGCGGCAACGTTAACGGCGTTAACAGTTACATCGCTGTCAGCACTTCAACATTTAGTGCCAGTGCTCATTTTGCAGTACTGACCCTAAAAAAGATGAAAAGCCTAATTGGATCCAAGGCAAATGATTTCATCTTAATGCTGGGAGTCTTTATAAAATATGAGCAAAGGGAATTGGTTAAAATTTCCTGAAATTATTTCTAAAACGTATATAGACAGGCAGCCCAGCGGTTGAGTGGATAGTGCTTCAGCCTCACAGTCCTGGGGTCGTGGGTTTGATCCTAGAGCACTCCTCACAGTGTGGAGTTTGCATGTTCTCCGTGGATTTGTGTGGGTTTTCTCTGGGTACTCTGGTTTCATTCCACATTCTAAAAATATGCATGCTATCCTAGCTGGGTTAAACATTCTATGACCTATGATTGGTTGTCCTTTTTTCTCCTTGTGTCCTGTGATTGGCTGGTCACCCATTCAGGGTATCCTACGCCTAGTGCCTGTAGTTGGCTGGGATAGGCCTCAGCACCCCCTGCGACCCTGCTGAGAATAAGTGGTTCAGAAAATGAATGAATGTATTCAGATGCCTTATTAATACGTAATTAAAACATGCATACGCACACTTGGAAACTGTCAGAAAGTGTAAACTACAGCATTCCACGGACTGCGCCCACCAGTGGGGGACATGATAGGATCCCACCTGTTCAAAAAGCGAGTGGGGCAACGCCCTGCCTCCATTTAAATAGCAAGAGTATGACATGACAGACTGATTCATTCATGAAATCATGTGAAGAATCCTGGTGCATTAGTTAATCAGATCCTGGATCAGAGAGACACCAGCGTTGTCACATGCTCCCATCCCAAAAGCAGAAGGACCAATGGAGACCTTTGTTTTGTGGGAGAGTTCTAGACTACAGAAGTGAATAAACACTTGATTAAACAACACAATACATGCTAGGACTGCGACTGTCCAAACTGAGATCACTTTCCCCGACCAAGACAGTCTCTTAAGGCTAGGAAAGTCCATTGTTTGTTTCTTTGGTCTGAACCCAAATGCATTTGGTCCGGATTCTTTTGGTATGCTTCGCTTTTCACATTGCATTTTTGCAAGTGACCTAGAATTTGTCAACAAACCTGGGCAAACATCATCCAATCAGCAGCCTTTAGAAAATATAATGCCCTGAAACACATTGAACGTATTCAACACAAGAATTGCCCTCGCGTAAAACTGCCTATGCGTGGGAACATTGCCTTAGCGTTAATTTTTCAACATCGGCAACACCATTTTTTCTATTTTAGTCCTCTCTCTGCAAGCCCTGTTATGATTGCTAATAAGCATAACTAAAGAACTCCTATGATGGCAGGTCAGCTCTAAATTTAGACCATCAGCACCAGTGTGAGTCTCTGCAGGCTGTTAATTGGAGTCTGCGCGAAGGACAAAGTTTTGAGCCTTTCGAAGCGTTTCCGACAAATTTATTGATGAAATAAATAGCTGATGAAGTTGAACCAAAATCTGACGCTTGCAGGAGACAGCGAAAGCCTTGTCAAAACACATTCGGGCACCAGGCCAAAAGGGCGAGCGGGCCTCCCCTGGCGCAGCAATTGAGTTATGCGAACAATTTGACGTGCCACACATGTTGGGTGTCCACATGAATCGAAGAGCACCACGCCATCAGATTGAGGAAGCTCTCTCTACCATAGGCTTGTTTGGGGGTGAGATAGTGATTGAACTCACAGCAATAGTTTCTCATGCCACATTTAATTCGTGACTGCTATGGTAAAAATTGGTGCTCAATCGCACCACCTCAGTGCCAGAATTAGCTCCTCGCCACCACACTGCACAGATGGCCTCCCTCGCGCTCATTACAAATGCTTCACATTCTAGTCCGGGCTGCCTGACCCCTTTCTTAATCCTCATTAGGAAAGCAATTTCCAGGCAGGCCTTTTTTCAGCATGATAAAAACACATTTGTGTGAATGCGACATTGTGTTATGGGAAATATTGCATCACTCCCAAGTTTCACTCACTGGTCTGACATGAAACTTGTGTCAGATTATAGATCATATTTTGCTGCTAAGACTCTATTAGCACATATTGCTGTGTGCAGTTTTTTTTAAAGTTTCTCAATAACAAATATTTTCTTTCCCAGAGTGCCTTAAAAGCCTGGCGGGCCACCAGAGCTCTACTGTCAGCACAAAAAAGGAGTAAGAGAAAGATTTTTTTTTAATAGAACTATTTTTGTTTTAAATTTAAATTATAATGTTTTACATTTATGTTCATTCATGACGGCCGGTTGGAGGAGTGGTTAATCCACCAGCCTCACAGTTTTAGGGTCTAGGGTTCAATCCCAGGTAGGTCCTCACCATGTGGACTTTGCATGCTACCCTACAGTTGGCTGGAATAGGCTCCAACACCCCCCCATGACCCTTGTGAAAATAATTGGTACAGAAATTGAATGAATATTAATTTAGTGGATGCACTTGATCTACTTTATATTCCAGTCCATAATAATAAAGACCATAAAGCCAAAACCATGCATATCAGTTAATTTGTATTATTTGCACATTGACATGTCCATAGTAGAGCCACTGACTGATTGTAGAGAGCTACCATGAGGGAACGCCCAGCTGATCACGAGACAAAACATGCACAAAAGCACGTAACATGTTGATTTAGCAGGTATAAAATGCTTAATCTGCCTCACTTCCTGCATGGTTCACTGACGCCCGTTAGGGGTAATCTGAAAGGGCGCTCTTTTTGTTCCACAGCCAATGGGCACACAACAACTTTTCACAGAAGTGTGCTGACTTTTAATTCTCTTTTCATTAGTTGTGCATTCTGGCTCCATTAGATTCTTAGCTCATTGTTTTAGGTCGCTTGAAAATAGCAGTTATGTACTATAATTGCATTCAAACATTTAAAACTGCCAAATGTGAGACCGACGCACCAACCACTCACCATCTGGGCCGTCTCAAAAGCATATTCTAAACACTAATTGTGAGCTAACGTGTTTATTCCAATGGATACAACTCATGATTAACTAATTGCACATAAGGACAATTAATATAAAAACTGGCAAAACCCAACCAATTCTCCACCAACCAATTATTTATAATTAACCATAATCATACTCGGTGCCACTTGAAAACAGGGTTGGAATACTCCAACATTCCAATGAAATAAACTTAATTGTTAAGGAAACAACTGGACTAAATCAAGTGTGTCGTTTCAAAATGCAGTCGGTCCCCTCAAACAACAAATGTGCATACAAAGATTTAAATAGTAAATAGTTTGTGAAGGCTTGCTGAGTTGGGGAATAGGGAATGTAACTTTAACAACAGCTGGGAAAGGAAACCATCTGAGGCTTCCAGTGATGCACACCCACCCCCCCAAAAACCCACGCTCCCTGAAGCCGTGCTTCTATCACCTGCTCCGAGCGGAATCCTTGTAGGTTTCCGTGGGACACGCAAGACAAGAGCATTGGTCAGCCAACCTGCCGTAGCATGCCATTGGTCCGTTTTCCAGCTGCAAGTGCAATGCGAATAATGCTCCCACGTGTCGTTTCACAGTTATGTACGTAAACTCTACGGACAAATTGTTGTGGTGAGCAATTGACATGTCAACCATGTGACAGCTGACAACCATAGCCAATTGAATTCAGTGGATTTTAGGGGGACAAATTTGAAGACTCCTTATACGGCACGGACAGAGAATTGTCATAAAAAAAGAAATAAGACCCGTTTTCTTCTAAAGTATTGGGTCTTGATTTAGTTCTTTGTGTCACATTATATACAATGCCACCTAAAAGTTGATATGGCGAAAAAATGACTTAATATCCTCAGTTGGACTGTAATGGGCCTTTCAAGACTATTATGACAGTATGGAATTCTTTGAGTGTGTGCTCAACATGCCTAACCCAAAAAGCCATGAGTAACACTAAATGTAAAAATATGTTCTCAATCTTTTTGCAGGCCAACCATTTGTTTGGATCCCAGAAGATTGTGACAGCTCCTCCTACACAAAGAATGAAACCACACTCTACCAAAGCAAGTTATTCACAGGTGTAGAAACAAATGATATGCTTTTTTTATCCAGAGATAAAACTGTTCAGTTGGTCAGTTTCGCATGAGTAAGCCTTGGGGAGCAAAGGCGGGATTGCGGGGGTGGGCCTGAAATCATTTCAAATACCCATGTGGGCTGTATGGTCATTCATTAATTCAATTTGATGTTGTATCCCTATATTATGAATATTTGAGGTGATGGGAGGTCCATGATAATAATCTGTTGTGATAAATAAGGTTCTCGGAGGAATCGTTCGTCTCCCTGCTGTAGACCAATTTTTAAAGTCCTATATTTACGCTTTGCTAATGACCGTGGAATTCATGTTGATGTCTCAATGTCTTGTGAGAGGAAATGGCATTTTCGATAACATGGTCGTTTGGACAATTACTCCAAATTACAGGATATGAAGTGTATTCTTTGGAATTGATTTGCAACAACGACAATTATAACATGAAAAATAGAAAAATGACATCAATTCAGAGTTCCTTTTACTTTTCCTGTCTTTTCGGTCAAGTTCTTTTGCTCGGGTCTAGTTTATTACAGCGATGACACGTGCTAAACTGATGAACGCAGGCCAGGGAAACCCACCCAAATAGCTTCCCTTTTCACTTTTGGTTTCTATGACAGAAAGCAAGCAAACCCACATGCAAAGCCCCGCATTCTATTAGAGCTCAGACAGAGGCCAGCCACCATGCTACAAACGCATCGCCTATGTCTGGCATCCTGACAACTATTTCAGGCACTTACTTACCCCAAAGTATGCGCTCACACACACACACATACATGCACACACACCCACAAAGCGGCATGTGAGCTTCTACTCATGCGTGAGATCCAGCACAGCCTAAAAGGCACCCACACCATTCAAAGTGCAGGTGATGTTTCCTGACAGAATTAGGAAAGTCCTTAAGAATTTATTTCTGTTTAATTCAACACGTCTGTGAATGGAAGATTTGTTTTTCCCAGAACTTACAATAAAATATGTGCCAATGAAAAAGATGTTTAAGGGGCTAATGGTCTCGTTTTGTTCATAACATCAATCATTTGACCAAAAAATCAAATGGTACACCAAAAACAGCTTCCCTCCTAAATAATAGTTGTCCTACAAGAATCAGCTCTGGAGAAAAAACACAATGCTAAACTATAAATGGATTGATGACAAATATGTACTGGAGTAACATAAAATAAAACAGTTTCAGTAAATTATAAAAATGACTCACTCAACCCTTAAATCACTATCATTCATTTTCAGATCAGATTTTTTTTACCCATATTATTCTCATGCATGTTCAATTTACTCAATGTTTTTAATTATTATCAGAAAGCCCTATTTGACTTTGTGTTTTTAAGATAGAAAATATCGGGAGTCTAGTCTGGATGCCTCCAAAAATGCAGTGAGAGATATTTGTTGTGACTCAAAACCCAAAATAAGTCCAGACTGAGGAGCATTAAATGTCAAAACATGTTTTTTGTTAACCCTCTAGTTCAATAAAAGCAAGAACCAAAGCTCGGTCACAGCCCTCCCCAGTCAGTCCTTCACTGTTTAAAACTCCCAGAGTTACATAAACCTATCATTGGTTGCTCACTTCTTCCATCATATGTGATCATTGCTCAACAGTGCATCTTTTAGCACAAACAGAAGCTGGCATCTGGTATCCATGACGTAGAAAATACTGTCAAACACATTTGGAAATCCAATGAGGTTATAAATCTGAGCAAAATTCGAACTATTGGCATCAATTCTGCTCTGCTTGGCCGTGCCATGACACAGTCATTTGTACGCTGGCATAATTCGATAAACTCAAATTAATTTGAGACGTTACTACAATAAAATACGGTTAGGCTTATTATGGCTCTTGGACACAGACTCGCTCACGGACACACGTATCCATGAATATCCGCATCTCTAATAAGTGATTTAAATGTGATTTGCGCATCATGCCTTACCCCAAGCACTGAACTAGACTGTCATTGCCAAGTGTGGATGTACTGAGTCATTCATTTGTGCAATGAAGTCAGCGATGATGCTTTGAACATAGAATTTATGCCTCCAAGGATTTTTCTGGCAATGCTGGTATCAAATAAATTATAGATGTATCAAAGAATCATGAATATAAATAAAGAAAACCATCCTAAATAAACAAATACAATATTTAGCTTGATTATGTTGCCAAAAAAATCCATTGATTCCAAATTAATTAATTTGGGAAAAATTAAATTGTATGGTTGTCACAGTACGCACAAGGTGTTTTATTTTTATAATTAAAGACAATTACAAACACCTGAGGCTATTAAAGTGTTAATGCAATGTTTTTCCTTTCAATTTTATTCATTATTATTATCATGACAGGATTTTAAGTGTTTAGTTGTAAAGAGCCAGCTTTTAGATATAATATTTATATATTTTTTATAAATGGATTAAAAGAACTGGATTAAAATCCCTGAATATTCAGTTTTTATAGATCTAAAACAATGTTTATTTTAGCTTTTTTATATATTTTTAGATTTTACAAAATGATTTTTGAACTAAAAACACAGAAAAAAATTGATTAAAAAATTGCAATTATTGATTTAGAAGGGGGAAAATCAGGAAATTTAATATACATATATACTCTTCATTTTAATTTGATCCTAAAACAGAAAGTCGGCACCTATGATTTATTTTTCCGTGCCACACAAAATGATGTGGCGGGCCAGATTTGGCCCCCGGGCCGCCACTTTGCTCTATATGCTATTTGACTCGTTGGCAGGACTAACACTGATCTTAATTTATTGACAGAATATCATGGCCCCTGCGAGAAAAAAACACTATAGAAAATTAATTAATAGACAAAAAAGGCTTGTGGAAAGTCTTTCTCCAGAAGAATTAGTAGTTAACAAAAGATTCCTGTTCCAGGTGGACCCAGAGGTTTGGAATAAACATAGGACGAACACCTGAGCTTGTCAGAGGTCAGCTTTGTAGCTATTTCTAGACAGTAAATGCCCTTTTCTTTACAGCCCAGTGAACTAAAGATGACTCCTGAGCATTATATGGTTATGACTGCGTCAGTGTGAAAGACTTTGGGACAACGATAGCTAACGTCAGTCCAGTTTGTGGCCTGAGATTGTTGTTAATGAGACAGCTAATGAGTTTATTAACTTACAACATCCCAATGTTTTATCAATGGTGGCCTCATTTGACCTATCGATGTATTTGGTAAACACGAGCGGAATAACTTCCCTCTAAAGACCACGTGGACTCGGTTATGTATCATGAAATGGGAAGCCATGTATGCGCTGGGGAATCTTCCAAATTGTCCTATTGCTCATGTGGCCTACATATCAATTGTGGCCTACATATCGATCGATTATGCTCTATCAAAAAAAAAGGAAAAATAAAAAGTGAATGCCAGCTGGATTTTAGGAAAGAGGAATCAGTCCAACTTGTTATCCTAATGAAAGCTATTTTAATCTTATTTTTTTGTCATACCAATGATATTGACTAGTTATTTTTATTTTGTTGTTTATGGCTTTGCACTCATTGCGCTTCTTGAAATTGGAAACAAGAACCCTCTTGTGCCACTTGTGGAACAGGAATGATTACCCGAGGATGACTGACGACTTGAAATAAATCAGATTATTTTACAAATACCGAGCCAAACAAGATATCGCCTTAGCACATTAACAATATACTGTACAATGATAATGAAGATCTTCAACTTGAAAGTTTAGAAAAACTACGCAACAAAGATTTAATGGCTTAATTTCCAAATTCCGTGATTCAAAGATGAAAAAAAATGAAATGAAACTGTTTCTTTCCAACATTGCTTGGTGTATAAAATGGGAATTAAATACCATGACAACATTGAAAATGAAAACAATGATAACATTGTCTGGTGTACCCAATGGGAATGAAATACTATGATCAAATCGGGACACTATTCAGTCCTTCTCTGTGTCAAGTTAAAAAAATTGTTTTCCTCAGAATATTCACCATAACACTAGCACGGTTTTCCAATATCTTCTTCATCTGGTTGTGCGTTCTCCAAAACTATTCTTCTATGGAAGCGAACTCGTCAACAGGGCTCCCTTTTATCTTTCAGGCAAACAGGTGGCTAAGTTGGTTGCAGATAATGAAGGAGGTTTTCAGGCTCCATGTGTTTTCAATTTGGAATGTTGCATTTGCTTACATGGACAGTCAGGTTTGGGAGGAACGCTGTAGATATTTCGGGTGACGGCTGCCTGCGCCACTGCTTGAAAACACCTCCACCCACTCCTGCTCAGCTGTTTCATGCAATTCCAGAGTAAGCAGCGACATGACACATTCACATTAGACTGCGTCAGGGCCACAACGGAACAATATTTCGAACGGACCGATTTACGCCATCAGTCGCCGATCGATCAACAACTTTAAGAAAATTTGGGAGAACCGTCCCCTGAAACGAGAAGTCCCCCAAAGCCATTCCTTTCTCGCTTTGACATCTGAGCCGAGAGCAAAACATTCATATTCCACCTCCGACTCCCTCTCAGAGCTTTCTGATGTGAACAACTCTGGACTTGTAACACACAAGTACACAACACCAAGGGAGTTCTTGCTGTTTGTCTGCTTGTCTTGTCAATTTACACGATTGAAGTCAAATGTCAAACTCTATGCCCATAGCTGGCAGTACGTGCCATTCAGAGTGTTCTCCAAACATTTGCTCACAAGCTTTGGGTGGGTCAGGAAACATCTGACAACAGCTCCTAAGGGAAGGACTATCAGCAGTTATCTTGGTGTATATTGACTCCAATCTTGCCAAAAGGCTGCACCCTACATGCCCAACAATGAGAGAAGCATTGACCCTAGATTCTAATTCCAACAATTGCTGTCAGAGTGTGCTGGGTTGCAGCATCCTGACAAGAAACCCCCTTATGTGTAAGTTTGAGAGCGTTCAGAGCCTCGGTGCGGGATGATTTAAAAATATATATATCAGTAAAGTTCATCAAAACAACCATCCAGTAAATCACTTTTCAATTACCTTATCGTTACGATACAGCGATGACTCCAACTAGAATTAGCTCTTAGCTGGGAGCGAAAACAAAGATAAAGCAGAGTCATGCATGCAGCAATTGTCTGGGAATGCTCAAATGCTACTGTTTAAGAGTTTAGTTTTAAAAAACTAACAATCCTCTTCGCAAATTCATCGATCAAACTGTTTTTAAACAATATATGTTGATATTTAAAGGGTTGGAGTCAAATTTGAAATATTGCACTCAAGATTTGCATTTGGATCAACACTGATCCCCTTTAAGTATCTTCAGGGTTCCCACATATTTTTATTTCAATATTTGGCATGGATACTTACAGCATTATTTCTTTGGAATAACAGCAATGGAATGGCTTCGATGAAGCCAACAATGTAAAATGTCAATGCATTCCATTAGGTCAGATTGGAAAGTCTGCACTTAAAATAACAATGGCTTGTGTTTTCGGCTCCGTTGACAGATGACTAGGATGATATTTCCAGCTATGTTCGGTCACGTTGGCTTTAGCCTTCACTTGGAATAGCTGAGCTTATATATTACATTAAAAAAGATAGCAGTCCATACAACGTGATCGCCAATTACAAAGGAAAACCTAAAAGCACTATGAAAACAGCAACACACTAATATAGAACACGATTGGGTAGCCTGGAAGGGTCAGACAACATTTTGATCAAGTGCACTACAGAAAATAATACTAAAAACGTAAAGAATAGCCAATACATTCAAGGAGAAGGCGGAATCTTTTACATTTGTAAATAGCAGTCCTTTAGATTCTTTGAGCTGTCATAGGACACTTCTCTGTCTTTTTTAGTAAAAGAAAGGCAAGCAAAATTATAAGCAGTGTGGCTCCAAAATTAAGCGTATTTCAATTAGTTGTCTTACCATGACCAATCAGTGCCTATTAGTATTTTTTTAACCCAGCCTTTAGCCAGCTTCAATCAATCCAGATTTACGCTGATTCTCAAGACGCAAGCAGTTCTGGCTCTGAGCCAGTTGACCACATGGCTAAGCCCCTGTCCAAGGAAGACAAAAGAAATTCTTAATTCTTCACCAGCTCAGTGCTCCCTCTGAAAATGTCAATTGTGTTCCTGCCATGCTGGGTCACTGATTTGCGAGGGGGAAACACGATTAAAAGTACTGACTAACACCCCTCAGTCTTAAATAATAACAGTGTACTGTAAATAGTAGAAAAACACAACTTTAAAAGGGTCCACTGGAATTACCATTTAAACATCAATACACATGAACTATCTCTGGAGGTTCTCATGTCTGTACTTGGCTATTTTAGGCACACTCACGACTCCAAACTCGGGTCCAAAGGTATCGGAGAGAGATACAAAAAGTTTCAAACCGTATCTGTGAGGTTTAAAAGGGAAACTTTTGTATTGTTTCCCTGAGGACAGAGAAGCTAAAAGTAAAACACATGCAGGGAACTTATTAAATCGGACTCAAAGACAAAAGCTCCCTTTAACCAGACACACCTCAGCAACAAGTTGCTCGTGTTACAATGAGTCATTTCATCCATGAGTCTATCCATTTTTTTACTATGATGTTTTCTTCCAAGATGGTTGATGACCTTATGGTGCAAAGGAACTTATCATCTGCTACAATCCATTTGTCCATCAATACATGGTTGCCGGCCCGGCGGCTTAGTCGTTAGCAAGTCGGCCTCACAGTGGGGGTCCTGGGTTCAAATCCAGGTCGGTCCACCTGTGTGGAGTTTGCATGTTTCCTGCGTGGCTTTTCTCTGGGTACTCCGGTTTCCTCCCACATTCCAAAAAACATGCATGGTAGGCTGATTGGACACTCTAAATTGCCCCTAGGTATGCGTTTGTGCGTGAATGTTTGTTTGTCTCCTTGTGCCCTGCGATTGGCTGGCCACCAATTCAGGGTGTCACCCGCCTCGTGCCCAAAGGCAGCTGGGATAGGCTCCAGCACCCCTCTCCCGTGACCCTAGTGAGGATAAAGCGGTTCAGAAAATGAAATGAAAGAAAAATGTAAAAAAAAACAATCCCATTAATACTCATTGAAAGCTTTCAGATACTTTTTGTACTTGAAAAGTGTTGAAATGACTAAAAAAGAGCCCTCATTTTCATGTATCTTGACTTTTAAATTGTGAGTATGGCTTTTAAGGAATAACATTTGAAAATAAGAATAGTTTCTGACCAAAAGAACCCCGATTTAGTGCTTGCCTACGCGCGTGTGACGTGTGTGCTCATCGCTCGCCTCCACAGGTGTGTATTGTTATAAAATGGTAATAACATGGTCAGTTCGCTCGCTAGTTTATGCAGGAGGAAGGGCCAGAAATGGGGGTCGAGGACAGTGGTCTGACTCCTCCCGCGGACCAGGCTGCATTATTCAGCCGGCAGGAAAAACCGTTATCTCGCATCAGTACTTCGAACATCCCCGCAGCCACGCTAAATAGTTAACAGTCATGTTTATTTAATTCACGAGCACCGATGCGTCTTTTACAAGTTAAAAGACAAACTTTATTGAAAAAAGTAAGCATGGAAAACATTGCGCGCACAAAATCTGATGACAGCGCATTGCGAACGCGGATAAACATAGTAAATAAGGCGAACTGGCCAAAGCTGATTTGAACCACTTTAAGCGCTTTCTTCCTATTCTTATTGTAAAAAAATCACATTTCATTGTGATATAATAAAAGGAAAATAGGTCTGTCTTCTGAAAAGAGCCATCCGCTTAGTTTTTTGTTCCTTTTTGACGGACCTCACTTTTAAAACGGGGCTCTATTTTATGTTCCCCGCTGAAATCTATTCACATGCAAACAGAAGTAGAAGTAAAGTCCACTTAACTGTGGTGATCCTCGGTGGCAAAGGGGAAAATGGAAGCCTACTGTGTGGATTTGAGTACTTACAGTGAGTTGAGAGGAGAGTCATGAACCAAGCTAGACGTGCGCTCGCCATCTTGGAGTCGATGCAATAGTCGCTCTGTCCGTCGGTACATGCGCAAAGTAGCCTAAACAGATTTGGCATGGGATTGACAACAGAGAAAGAGAGCGGTACAGATACTCGAGGGGGAGAGAGAGGGGGTGAGAGAGAGGGAGAGGGAGAGAGAGAGGGAGAGAGAGAGAGAGAGAGAGAGAGAGAGAGAGAGAGAGAGAGAGAGAGAGAGAGAGAGAGGGAGAGAGAGAGAGAGAGAGGGGGAGAGAAAGAGAGAGGGGGGTGAGAGAGAGATAGAGAGAGGGGGGTGAGAGGGAGAGAGAGAGAGAGAGAGAGAGAGAGGGAGGGAGGGAGGGAGAGAGAGAGAGAGAGAGAGAGAGAGAGAGAGAGAGAGAGAGAGAGAGAGAGAGAGAGAGAGAGAGAGAGAGAGAGAGAATGGGGGCGGGATTCTATTTAGTATCCATAGCTACCGAAAGCATCAGGCACGTTGTGTTGAATTTATTGCGGCTTTTGTTTTGCTTTCCCATTGTGTATTTGTGCAGAGGTTGAGGCTTGAAGTTGTACCAGAGAGTCACAAGACCCAAGTGGGGAGAAAAAAAAAGGCAAGTGGAAGAACTCAGGACATGACTGTCCCCCGACCCAAGCCACTTTCTGTCATTTACCCAAAGAAACATAACTCAGAAGGATGTAAAAATGCAAGTCAGAAACATTAGTGTCAAATTATACACGAAAATAACAGCATCTTTATGTATTCTTTTGGAGTTTTTCAATGTCTAAAAATCACTTTCCTTCCTCAAAATTTGACGGAAGGGCTTTCATATATTCATGGAGTAGACGTATACAAGTAAAAATACAGCATGTGTGAGTCTCAAATTATTTTCAAGGATTGTAGGGCAGCGTTAGAGATGCGATTACTCTTTGTTGAGCTTTAATCTATTTTATCAGTTTGCAGTCATCGCTTGTGCACGGTTGAATTTCCTCAATGGCTTCAGACTGAGCACTTGAGTGAAATTATGGCTGTACATGTGATGAATTTGGTGTCATTTCACAAGCTGAGGTTTAAATAATGACACTTAAAACATTTATTTTAATTGATGATATTGAAAGATTAAAGATCGGATACATTTACTTATTGGATGAAAGGAGCATTTATACTGTGGGCATTTGTTATATTTAGTATAGCTTGAATTGTTGATGTTAGGAATGTGTTTATACACGAGACATTTGTGGATCAACCAGCCAGATGGCACGAGGCGATGACATCCCAATGGACGTGAAATTCCAGCCTTGCCGGTCGCTACTGTCATTCCAAGATAATCCTTCATCAACATCAAAACAGCTCGGACCTACCTGGTACTGCAATTCAACAGCCTCTTATTTAAAATATGCATTTTTTTTTATATCAAGTCATACAAAGAATATTTATTGGACTTAAACATGTATTTTGCATCCAAATGTGAGACAGGAAAAAGCCAAAAACACCAATACAATGCTAACTAATTATAAACATATACATATTTTTTAATAATAAAAGCTTATACAGCTTTATACCAAGAAATTAAACAATCAAGCAAAATATTTAATGCAATATCCCAATGCACTTCTGCTTAAAAGCAATATTTCGTTTACAAACGTCAGGCAAATGTACCACAACACCATCAGTTAAAGTATCACTGTTTGACCACTCTTGTCAACATCTGTCCTTAGGAATATTTTACATGTCTTACGACAAGATGTATTAAAGCTTTCCAACCTCACTGATTTCATGGGGAAAACAGATAAGGAGATTATTTGTATACTAGATACAGATTAGTGGAGAACACTGATGATTTGTCCATACGGTTTGTTATAAATCCCCCAATGCAACGAGATGTCATTTATGTCATCCATAAATACGCATTTGGTGAGAAATTATAGGAAACGTATACTACTTGCCTACAGTTTATCCTCGGGTGGACAGAGGAAAAGGGAAGACATGAGTTCAAGCATTTTAATAATAACCATAAAATTAAAAACATGGATGCAATTTGATTCATTTTTATTTTAATGGTCAATATGGTGTATTCAAGAGGGACTTTATTGTTTATTGAATTGTCTGGAATTTTTGGAGTAAACATTTGAGATACAAATTTGAATAAGACAAGGCATCATCAAAGTGTCTCGTAATCTGAAAATTTCATATTTAGAGACATTCGTAAGCATTTAAAATGCCTTTGTAAAAAAATTCCCTAACTTTTCACATTAGAGATTTCACAAATAATCTTAGCAGCATAAAAAAAACATAGCATGGACAAGTTGAACTCTATTTTGAGTGTATAGTTGAGTGAATAGGTACACAATGAGACATCTACCCTGCCAGTAACATAGCGGCACATGTACTTTATGCAGTTCACTTATTTCCATGGAACAATGTTGTGTCCCAAGAGCATAGACAGATACAACAAAGCTAAATTATGCACCAAATGCTTTTGACTTTGGAAGGTTGATGGAGAAAAACAATTGGTCTGTCTTTCTCTCTCGCACATACACACATGCGCACACGACCACTTATTTTCATTGTGTTCCTTGTGTCTTTTAAATAATAGAAGTGACTTGAGATGTATTGAATTTTCAGATTTACTTCCAGCACTGAGAACATAAAAACAGCAGTTGGCCGCAGGCCTAAAATACGCTTGGAATTTTTTTTAACCTCCGTATTTTGTGGCATTTAAATCATGAGAAATACAGATTCAGATGGCACCTTTCTTTTTCTTCTTGTTTCCAGTTCTATTTCTGTCTGAGATTTTATCTATTAGTTTTCTTGGTTTTTAAGTGTTGCCTCCAAAAAAGACATCATCACAACCTATATCATATGGTTTATTATACCCTTCTATATACTAATTGTGCGATATTATAATTAGTTTAGGCGGCTGGTGGGATAAGTGGTTCAGAAAATGAATGGATGAATAAAATAAGTTTAATGAAGTTTTGTAAAAATAAATCAATAAAAAGCTCAACAGGTGATCTTGTTTCTCCTATTCAGTTGAAATAGAAAAAAAATGAAGTATGACAGTTGGCCTGACTTTTCCAATACTTTTCCGTGGGACTTTACGCGAGAGCTTGAGGGAGACCAGCCACCGGAAACAATGTGAACTGTGGCACAGTGGTGTCCTCATTACAGCAAAACCATGGCATGTGTGCCACCAGAGCACACATGAATGAAGCCTGATGCTGCACTCTCTCCTCAGGCAAGCCATTTGTCATTCCTCTGACACCAGCGTACATATGATTTTACCACTTGTAATTATACCTGCAGTAATGGAACACCTTGAAATATTGTTACTAGGCCCACAATAAATAAGAATGCGCAACTGGGCAAATACGGGATGGAACCACTGCCATGTGTGCAGGTTAACGAAATGCTTCATCAATTCTTATTTCATTTTAGATGATAAAAAATGCAAAGTTAGAATACATCTATCTATATATACATGTACATCTATGTGTATGCATATCTTTATCTATATATGTATGTATATGTACTATATTTATATATGGATGTATATGTACTATAGTTATATATGTATGTATATGTATATTTATGTATGCATATGTATCTATATGTACTATATTTATATATGTATGTATATGTATCATATGTATATTTATATATGTATGTATATGTATCATATGTATATTTATATATGCATTTATATGTATCTATATATATACATATGATACATATACATACATATATAAATATAGTACATATAGATACATATACATACATAAACATACACTTATTTATTTATTTATATATGTATTTATATATGTATTTATTTATTAACTTATTTATTACCTATTTATTTATGTCTAAAATGTATTTTCCTGTGTCTGTATTCTCACCCTCTTGCTACTGTGACAATGAAATTTCCCGAATACGGGATGAATAAAGTTATCTAATCTAATATAATCTAATCATGAAAAGTCGGAGATGATCATACCTCTATTATTGGGCAAACTAACAAAATCAGCTAGGGTTCAATTTTTTTTTTTACTGTTACTGAATATTATTTATGTCTCGCATTTTACAAAGGGACGACCAAAGTTAAGGCTTATTTCACGCAAAATTCTCCACACTTAAGCCTTGTTTCTTGCCCCGACGACTCTCCTAAAGCTATTCTATAAATAAATAAATGATAAAGACATTATTATCAGTTAAAAGTATTCTTTTCATTTTGTTGCAAATCTCATTTATGGTCATGGTGCGACTTATGAAAGCGACTGGAATAAAAGCAAACTAAAGAAAGGATTGAGAAGAAAATAAATAGGTCACACAGTATGTCACAAGCAATCATTTCTCATGCTTAGCATATCTGTCATGGAAGGATCAAGAACCATGCGAGTGAATTTATGTAGTATTGAAGCATTTATACCACGATCACCCTCCACGGCAATGCGCTGACTATGAAGAGGGACGAGATAGTGGCATTCAAGCAAAAGAAAGAAAAAAATGGACCTCCAAAAATATTTTTTTAATGTTCTGAGTAAGATTTTGGGTCACAAAATTACATATTTCGGTGGCCTGGGCGGTTGAGTGGTTAGTGCTTTGGTGTCACAGTTCTGGGGTCCTGGATTCGAATCCAGGTGGGTCCACCAGTGTGGAGTTTGCATGTTCTCCCCAGGCCTGCGTGGGTGTTCTCTGGGTAATCCAGTTTCCTCCCACATTCCAAAAACATGCATCCTAGGCTGGTTGGACACTCTAAATTGCCGCTAGCTATAATTCAATGTTTGTCTCCTTGTGCCCTGTGATTGGTTGGCCACCAATCCAGGTTGTCCCCCCACCAGTCAGATGTGATAGGCTCCAGCACCCCGCACACCCCACCCCCCTTGTGATGATAAAGCAGTTCAGAAAATGAATGAATGAATAACACATTGTTGCGTGTAAAGTATCCTGACCAGTACTGAAGTTTTTACTCCACTTCTTTTGCATTAGTGTTATCATTGTGACAAGAATGATAAAAAAAATACTTTAATATTCATTCATTCATCTTCCGTACCCTCAACGAGACCCTCAACTGGATTTTTCTACATTTAAAAAGTGTGACATTAAGGCTACTGCTCTTTTCTATGCATGTAGTTCTGTAAATCTCGTGCCTAACGCCTTGGAGAGCTATTTTGGGCTCGTTCATGCTAAAAGAAGCTGCTGAAGTCACGTCCTCGGGGATGGAGAAAAAAAAAACCCAACGCAAATGATGTGTGAGTTTGAGCAGTTTCCGAGTGGACCGAAAAGATTAACTTCAAAAAGTGTTTGCAATGAAAAGAAATAGTTTAGAATGAACTCTGAAACCTCAGATAAAATGTCCTACTTATGTAAGTAGGATGAACGGTTAATCCATCTTCCCTTTAAAATTGTTAATTGATATCTATCCTAGTTATCACCAGTTTCTTTTCAATTCAATGGTGGAGAAAAGGAACATTTATCCTTTTGTTTCCCATGCTCCAATTCCGATGTTGGGAGCCGTGTTGGGATGTTAGCCATTTTCAAATGAAGGGCTGTTCATGAAGTATATCTTCCATTTGATAAGACTGAATCCGACTTTCTGTGGGAAAGGAGCGATTCTCACACCACGGCAAGAGAGTGACGGAGTCTGCGCTTGATTTGTCGAAACCGTATGATGCTCAAGCCACGTGGATTGGAATGTAAAGATGTCACTTTGGATCTTTGAACTTGAGGCGCTTTAAGTCACTGATCTTGACGTTGGAGCGCCTGTAAATTTGACCAAGAGTGAAGATGAAAGCACTGTAGCATAACATATCTCATGAATTAAACAATGCGCTTATTAACTAAAGTGAAGCTGTGAAGTTACCTCGCGACTTTCGCCCGCTATCCGCTCAGTTCCTTCGAAGTCACGTAAATGGCTGTTTGACCGTATTTGCGGCGAGAGAAAGCCTTTCCTGCTGGGATTGAATGGAAAACAGCACCGGTGGGGGAGGAGATGGGATCTCCAACAGAATGCGGGGGAGACTAAAATGCAGGCCAGATGCATCTCAATTCCAATTAGGTAATGGGAGCTGACAGCAGGCATGAGCCAACCACACGTGGACTCGGAGCCAGGGAGGGGGGCTCAGTGGATCTTTACTTTACGTACCATTTCACTAGCTCGTTGATCCTACATCTCGGGGCAGGTGGTTACTTACACCTTTATAAGGAACTAATTTGGCTCTGTTGGAGCGTGAGAGGAAATGAGAGGATACAAACATGGTAATTAGAAACATAGAACAACATGAAATGATTCTGCACAACCACCTCGTTAATCTCTTTGGACATAGAGAAGTATGTTCATTCATTTTCTGAACCGCTTATCCTCACAAGGATCATGGGGATTGGTGGAAGGATACCCTGAATGGGTGACCAGCCAATCACAGGGTGGAAAAAGTTATCATAGCTAGGGTCAGGCAATGTAGAGTTTTCAATCAGCTAGCCTCGCATAAATCTTTTTGGGATGTGGGAGGAAACCGCAGTACCTGGAGAAAAGCCACGCAAGCCCGGGGAGAACTTGTAAACTCCACACAGCGAGGACCGACCTGTGATCGAACCCTCAACCCCAGAACTGTGAGGCCAAAGTGCTAACCTTTTGACCACCAGGCCGCTACTTTTATGTGATTTAATAAAAACATAAACTACTTGGTTTATATATGATATAAAATGGATAAAATGATCTTTTTGTATATTTTTAGGTGTAGGGTGTAGAGAGTTTATTTTTCTTTATGTAAATAAAAAGAACACATTACAAAGAGTACTTTTATATGATTTAAGACAAAAAAAATCTTAATTTATATGTTGGCTATAAAAGGGGTAAAATGAACAATCTTTTTGTATATTTTTAGGGCTAGGTCTACATTGTAGGAGGTTTATTCTTTTTTTATTTAAATAAAAACAACACATTACAAAGAGTACTTTTATGTGATTTAAGAAAAAAAAGTTATATATTTGATATAAAATGAGTAAAATGAACAATCTTTTTGTGTATTTTTAGGGTTAGGGCACTTTGTTTTTCTTTCATGTAAATAATTTAAAAAAACAACACACATTACAAAGATATGAATAATTTCCTTGCAGGTTTTGTGAACTTTGAATGACCAAAAGCCGTGAAAGACACACCCAACACGTGGAACTCGAGAACCCCAGAATCTCAAACGATGAAAACAATTATTAAATGAAACGCATTCAGATTACGTCCACTCCTTGATGTGTCTTATTTTCCAGTTGCTTAAAAGTGCCTGAATGCGAGCACTCCCTGCCTGCCCCCAGCTGTCCGAAATCCCCACATTCTTGGCAAGCGTGCTACAGAGGACACCCAAACCACCAAATTGCCCAGCCGGTTAAATCGGAGTGAGTACTCGGTAGTGACGGCATGCTCTCTCGCCACTTTCGGTGAGGCACGCAGCCAGATTTCAGTCCTCTCCAGCTGCCTTGGGGCCTCTCTTGTATGTCGTGTATGTGCAAAAACATGAGTCAGCTTCAAAAATAAACAGCAAAATGAAGAAAAAAATGGACTGGCCCTGCGCCTTGCTTCCAGATGCTTTGCCAGAGCGTCATCTGAGGGTCTTTAAACAGCGTTCCTCACTGCAACCCGTCTGCGCTTCTGTTGACCCCTGATGAAGCAAGAAGCTCATCGAGTTGGTTTTGACATTTCAGCTTTTAGCCATATAGAGCACCTCGTCACCCAATATGGGCGGAGCATAATAACGGATCATTTATTTTATTTGTAATCATCATTTTTTAACATTAGACTCTTCTACATGTATGCGTTCATTGATACCCATTGCACTTTAAAAGTGGTGAATTGACAATAAAGCGTGGATTTTCATGTATTTTGAGTTTTATTATAAATCCTAATAAAAATGGACATATTGATCACGCTATTTCCCAAATTGTGGATCCCAACTAGCTCGAATGACTGTTTCGGGAACTAAAACCACCTTTTAATACCATTGTGTCATACCCATTTAATGTTTTCTGTCTACAACAAAAGCAAATATATGGCCTCACTATTCAATGACCTTTTGAGGAGAACGTATATTTTCAGAAAAATCTCACGAGCAAGGGCATGGTCTTTCTTTTAATCCACTGTTTTGTACTCCTCAGGCCTTCATGAAATCAAAATTGTACTAGATCTCTTCCCTTCTTCGATTGAAACACAAGATTTTTTCTTCTCTAAATGCTTCGATGACAGTCTCAGCTGGAGGGTGCGAAGAGACTTTTCCGAGGAAGTGATTTAATTGCTTGGTCCCGTCAACCAAAGCTCACGGGCAACCTATTTCTTAGCCACAAGCAAAACCACTAGATGTCAGAGCAACAGTACACTAAGTGTGTGTTTAAATTGGCCCTGGCAGCTTGAAGAATCATGAAAAAAAGGGGGCCGAGGCCTGCATTGACTGGCGGCAGTTGGCATTGTGTAATATCCCTGGAGATGTATTGCCTCACGTTTTTTTTCTTGGCCTCCTAAGTGTTATTGCCTGGTCCGAGAAACCATGATTCACTTTAAAGCTACGCGCCAAGGCAGGTGAACTTTGTGCATCATTAGGATGACTCTTTTTCCTCCCTTACTCGGTCAGATGCTCGCCTCAGTGGGGAAAGAATGCAATCATTTATTCATGGGTATAATACTGGCAAGGGGGGCTTTTCTTTATCCCTACGCTTTGTTTTGTACGACACGTACGCCTTTTCTGGTTTCTTGCAGACTAACATTTCAATTGCTGGTTCTAATAATGGAGGATAATCGCTTGGAGATTTGTTGAAATTCAATTTCACACAGGTTTTGTAATTATAGGCCTGCTTATTGTGAGGTAAATTGGACTGTCATACAATAAATGAAAATCACATCTCAAAAGTGACACATGAAAACTGATGGTCATACAATTTTTCTCACTTTTCTCTGCCCCAATTGGACCCCATTTTACGTATGATTGCTCAAAGTAACAATTCAAAAGGAAGATTGGCACTTAAGGGAAAATACAGAATAAAATAAAAATAAAAAAATAAATGCAATTTTTTTATTTTTTTAAAAATTACAAATATATATAATATACAGTTTTAAGTTTACAACTGAAGTGATTGCTGTTGAATAAAAAGAACGAGCAACAGCGACTTCTAGTGGCGCTTTAGAAGGAAAGCTTTAAGGAGGCTATTGTACAATAGTATTATTAAAAGTTGGTTTTCTAATATAAATGAATTATGTTGTGTTGTAGAAAATACCCAAGAGAAAAAAAAACAGCATGATCATAAACCAATTGGTGTTTGTAGAGAGAAAGTTTCTTATTGTTTGAAGGCGAGGAGTAAGTATGAGAGAGAAAAGATAAAAAGTTGCTCATTGTTTAAAGGCATAGATCAAGTGAGAAAGAGATAGAAAAAAAGATATCAAAAGTTACTATTTGTTGGAAGAAAGTGACTTTGTTTTTGTGAGTGGAATGGGTCCCTGTCTGCGCTGAGCAAACTAAGTAACCTAAAATGTTTTGCAAAATAAAAAGTACAAATATCAGCATCTTCATCAACAAGCTGGAACACACCAGTTTGAATGGAACATCAATTTGGGCTCTTCTGATTAGAAAGTGCACAGGCCCTCGGTGGCCCCTATTTGCAAAATGGGGCCCTCGATGGTTATCGCGGGTCCTCTCACATAGGTAGACTAGCTGGCCGAACACTCTAAATTGCCTAACTCTAGCTATGATTGGTTGTCCTTTATCTCCTCGTGCCCTCTGATTGGCTGGACACCGATTCAAGCTGTCCCCTGCCTGTTGTCCGTAGTTGGCTGGGATAGGCTCCAGCACCCCTTGTGAAGGTAAGCGGTCCGGAAAATGAATGAATAGTGCAATTCCTGCACACTGCTCCAAGAGCAAAGATAATGATGAATAAACATGATGTTATTGCAACGGCCACTGAATTAGTTAATTTCAAAACTGTCCATATTTAGACACATCTGGGTTACATAGCTGATGCAGTTTTTGAAGTGCATCAAAGAGCACGAATAATAAAGAATGAACATAGCGCCTGTGCGGAAAAGCCAGTGTTTGCACAAAACGGAATTTGAATGACAAGTTAAGCTTTGACTCAATAAAACATGTCAACAAATTGATTTCAATGAGCAATGATTGGGTTTCCTCTCAAATTATTGCGCAGGATGATGCTGCAGCTCCGCAATGGCTCCACAAGCCAACCCACCATGAAACGGTTTCCACTGGTGTTGCGTTTACGGTCTCATGGACATGGGAAATATAATGAAAACTCAGGACAGCAAACTGTTCCTTCATGTGCAATCTTCCAAGTTGGCTACCGGTACCAAAAAAAAGATGACATTTATTAATATATAAGGATACATTGGTTACTATTTTTTGACAGCAGTCTTTGACTCTTTCTCCGTACTATACATGATATGGCAAACAAGCTGCATTTAGTGATGGAAAACACACTGCACGTAACCACGGGAGCAGTATAATTATATTTGAAATGGTGAAACTGTGACGTTTAGTAATCTGACCTTTAAAGTTCCAGTTAAGGTTTTGTTAATGTTGACGTAATTTCTTCACGATGCAAGCAGAAAATCGGAGCCAGTGTAAGACATTTGAACGCATAATGCCGGCACGGATACGAGCGTTGTAGATAACCAATCAGTGAAGGGATTGCTCCTTGATTCACCAATGAAACAAGAGAAAAGGCGGGCTCACGATGACCTCACGGTTGTTACAGCTCGGTCTCCAAGAGTCGTTTGCTGTAGTCCCATTGGCGCAGGTGATCCGTCTCGGGATGAGAGAGGAGAGGAGAGAAGAGGAGAGAAGAGGAGCGGAGAGGGGAAGAGAGGGGGATGCTCCGATGGAGAAGTGTCCAGGGCTAGGTTTGAATTAACAACAAGGTACCGGTTACCTTTGACCTCCGCGGGAACACTCGACGATGACACTTTCACCGAAAGGGCCACTTTGAGATAGGATGAGCTTTATTTCCGGTCGGGAATAGTATGATTTGGTATGTGGCCACTTTGATAGCAAGTGTATTCGGCACCCGAGGAACAGCCGCTCAAGGTGAGTCGAAGCACATTAGCTTTTAACTACCGGCGACAAAGTTTAACCCTTGAAATGCTTTGATTTCCAATTGATGTGTATTTGAACATCTGCTGACTGCTTTGAATATGGCCTTCGTTAAAACGCAAAGTTGGTTCCTCGCTGCACCTGTGTGTGTGTAATTTAGATGTTCACTCAGCAGTTTGTTGTAACGGGGTATCTTTCTTCTTTGCAGAGTGCTTGAGAGTGTTACAAAATATTTTGCACACTATCATGCACAATCGGGCCACACACAGATTGCATTATCATGCGATAATCTCAATGCAATTCAACTTTGGGGTTTTACATTTTGGGGGTACTCGGACAGCAGTTCAGTCTAAGGAAAGTTAAACGTGTGCTGTTTTTTTTCTGGGTCTACCTGGTTTCCCAGACTAGTATAGTGATGTGTGCACTTTTTCCCACTAGAGAGAGCACGTTCTGTTTGTGCATATGTGGATCTAGGTACTAGAACCTGCTGCTTCTCTAACTTAGGTCATCGCTACATTTTTTTTTATATGTTAAGCTTGATGTTTGAAAGTGCAACCAAACAGGCTGGTTCAGTTTAGCGGCATGTTGTAAGAATGTTCAAAGGTCTTTAACATTTGACCCTGACCTTGCGTTTGCACTGTGGCTGACTAAAGACAATCTGCTCAAGATGAGCTGACTGAATGAAAGTCACATTTGTGAGTTGTCACTGTCACTCAGAAGCATCCCAGTATTTATATAACACTTTTATTTAGGCCAATCAATTTGAAAATCTGGCCAAGGCTAACACCAGATGTCTCCTTTCAATGTGGGATCCAGCTAGTGTGCACCAGACAGGGCAATGTTTATTGTGTCTTTGCATTAGACCAGGGGTCGGCAACCCACAGTGTTGAAAGAGCCATATTGGACTATAAAAACAAAACAAAAACAAATATGTCTGGAGGTGCAAAAAAAAATCTAAAAGCTCTATATAAACCTTATAATGTAGGCAACACATGCTGTGTGTGTCTATGTTAGCTTACTATCAAAATGACTAAGTTGGCTACAAATACATCATGAGCATTCATGATTAAATGTTAATTTTCTCTGCAGTGCATTCTGTAAAGAACGACGCACCACGCGACTGCTCTTCTATCTGATGCCGCCTCAAGTTTAACTTCATTACAATATTAATGAATTATGCATTGCTCTGATGAAATTGAAGAAATGTAATAAATAAATCTGATTTTGATGCCATTTTTATTTTGAGGATTGGTCAAAACCACAACAAAATGGATAGTGCATACCGTGCCCCTTCGATATCTGTGAACGGTTTTCCATGCTTTATCATCTCCCGGGTTACAACAAAACTTGCAGCACTTCTTAAAGCACTGAAGTAAAAAAAAAACAATATTTAATAATTAATAGCAGAAAAAAAAATCACAAAGTAGTGAATTCGCCATAAGTGAAGTTGCGATAATCAAGGGATTTGAAAAAGCTCCAGAGAGTCACAAGGACAGCGCTAAAGAGCCGCGTGCTAAGAGACTTTTAGTTAGATTTTTTTTCCTGGTTCTGAATAATCAAGGTTTCAATATGTTCTCCCATGTGCATGTGCTGTACCGCCTCAGTATAAACTCAGCTTTTTACATATATATATATATATACACACACACACTAATATCATGTGTATACTTGCTTCCAAATATTAAATTTTTAAACTGTACACAACAAAGTATACAATAATGGTATGAGTATGGGTTTATAATGCTATGGGTGACGTTCCTTTGAGGCTAACTTTCCAAACGGCATGTTCTCTAGGGTCTTTAATTGTAAATGAAATCCTAATTGGGAAGGTGAGGGGGTGGCAGAGAAAAATGTGTTTGAGTTCACATCTCCATCCTCGCTCTCTCACCCCCGCTTTCATCATCAACATTGAAGTCATAGCACCATGCACACTGTTGGTGTGCAATCTCAGATGATGTCACCAACAGCCAATCAACACATGGCAACGCTTGAAATTGTGTGTTTTCTACACCGCTGGGAAAGGCAGATGCACAATTATGATCGGCTTCAACTTGCTACCATGAGTGCTTTTCCTATTCATGCGGCTAAAAAAAAATGTAGAAGACACCATAAAAATGCAGTGTTGGCAAGTTCAAGTTCTGTTATTTCGACTTTGGAATAAAAAAAAGATTCATTTTCATTTGCAGGCGAGTTCTCCCTCTAGGGACTCCATCATTCTGCTGAGACAATGTAACCTGGAAGGATGTGACTGTAAAGAGTAGCCTGGTGATCTTAACCTGATTTCTGCTTTTTATTGCACGCGTACTGTCATCATTGACTTTCCATAATGAACATCACAATAAACATAAATTAATTACACAGATTGACTTTGTGTCATGTCATCAGACCTGCGGCTGCATGTACTGCCTTAGCTATCAGCTCAAGACATGACTTTTCACACCTTATTACAAATTCCTGCAGAGCACAGCAATAATCCAGTAAAGGATCTTGCAGAATGGAGGAACAATTTGGCAGAATGCAATGGTTGGTATAAAAAAAATAGCGGCTGTAAGAGAAATGAAACAGCAAAGTGCTTTGATGACCAATACTCTCAGTGACCTCTTATTAAGTCATTTTAGTCAAGGTAAAAGTGGGAGGTGCCTGAGAACTGACCTAAAATCGAACTATTTGATTAATATCTTAACAGAAAATTTAAACGTGGTAAAAAAGTACTTTTAAATCTGTGTCTGCAGGTTCCCACGGTGCGCAAGAGGAGCCTCAGTTTGTGATAGCCCGTGCAGGAGAGAACATCATCCTGGGATGTGATGTGTCCCACCCGTTAAATGGCCAACCCTATGTGGTGGAGTGGTTTAAATATGGAATGCCAATTCCCTTTTTCATCAATTTTAGATTTTATCCTCCTCATGTGGACCCAGAGTATGCCGGTAAGATGTGTTTATTGTGACCTTTATTTTGGCTCATGTATTTAGTCAAAATTTGGGAATCTACCACTTTAAATAGAGAGAACAAGTTCCACTTAAACCAGGCCACTGCCTTTCTAAAGAAGCTAAGTGTTAAAATGATGGACGGGCCAAGCATGCCCCCAGTCCAAAACCCTATTGAGCATCTGTGGGTCATCCCTAAAAAGATAGGTAGAAGAAAAATAATGGTGGCGACCTCAAATATATCCATTTTGGGCGCAATTTTGGAATTTTCACTTTTGGTGTACTTTTGTTAGAAGCATTCTGCGCATTCATTGCTGTGTCTTGAGTTATTTTAAATGTACAAGAAATTTCTATTATTGTCCAAGCTGTACTGTGACTACTTTACATTGTCAAAGTGTCATTTCATCAGTATTGTGCCATGAAAAGATATAATAAAAAACGCAGAAATGAGAGGGGTGTACCCACAATTGCGAGATACTGTACATATACATATAGCCCTCCACCTCATAATGCTATCCAACTAGAAGGACAAGAGACCCTTTTACCAGTCCCTCTCCTCGGTCGATCCGCAATCTACTGGTTTTGGTTTTCTCACAGAATTTTCATTTCAGTGAATCACTGTAACGTATTTGATATTTTTGTCCTTTTACATGCTGGTTCAAGCGACCCGTTTCCCATCTTACTGATTGTAACTGTCTTTATTTCTCCTCAGGCCGGGCCACACTCTACGGCAAGTCCTCGCTCCGCATAGAAAATGTTCGTTCTGATGACCAGGGCTGGTACGAGTGTAAAGTGCTGATGCTAGAGCAACAGTACGATACTTTTTACAATGGCAGTTGGGTGCATCTAACTGTCAATGGTAAGCGCCATCAGGGCAATTTAGACATCTTGTAAATAATGTGAACAAAAGTGTAAAAAGCTCTTGGTTCGCCATTATGATTCCAAATGTGTGCAGAGTAAAATTAGTATTGTATTAGTGGTAATATGACTTGGAGGGCTTTGAATTAATGAAGGAGTCTATGTTGACTTTTAATTTGATCTTTATCTTTTTTTTTATTGGCAAATCAAACTGTTTATGCAACATTTTAGCACGTTGAACATGTCTTGGGTGATGTGACCAAAACGAGTGATGATTTAGGTTTAGGATTTTGAGAATAATAAAGAAAATATTCTAAATATTTTTACATTTGTTTTCCCCCCCCCCAACTCCTTAGCTCCTCCCACATTCACAGATACGCCACCTCAGTATGTCGAGGCCAAGGAGGGAGGAAGCATCATTTTGACCTGCATTGCCTTTGGCAACCCCGAACCCTCGGTCAGTTGGTTGCGGGACAGCAACCTTCTGGTCACCAGTGCCAAATATAAGGTACATTATATTCACCGATTTAAATAAATGGCTTAAAGGATTCCACAAGTATTTATAATGACATTTCTAACTCAATAGGACATTAGGTACAGTATGATTGGAAGGAATACAAACATTGTTTTAGTCTGATTATTTTGTTGAAACAGAAACTATTACAAGACCATATAATGAGCATAAACGACACCCATGACTTTTTAAAAATTGTAAATAAATCCTAGTTACAAACATTTTAATCAAGGTAACAAGGGCATTAAGGCTACAAATTCAAGCGGTTACCCCGGTAGACGAGTGGGTAGTATCATTAAAACATTACAATATGCACAGGGGCACCAATAAATACATTTTTAAGCAGCCCTACACGGTTGTAACAGTTACATATTTGTATGTTTAGGTATTTGATGGGAGTTTGACAGTGCTATCCATCAACAGAGAGGATCGCGGTGCCTATACTTGTCGAGCCTTTAGTCCCCAAGGAGAGGCTATTCACACAACGCGACTGCTGGTTCAAGGTGGGTGGCGCCTTTGTTTTCCATCTTATCTTGTCACTATCATGTTTATCATACATTAGCATTGTTTGATTTGCTAATTCAAAGAGAAAGAGGTAGGTTATTGTCTTTTGAACGCGCCTGAAAGAGGAAACTAACCCATTACTTGAAAGAAATAACACACATTTCATAACTTTTTGTTGCTCATATAGACACGACGTTAGACCTATCACAGCTGCTTTTTAACCCTGCCCTTTGATTCTGAAAACCTTCATTTCGCCGGTGTGGATTTTCTCGAGTGCAACCAGTGGTTTCCTATTGTTGTCTTTTTTTTCTGACGACATTTGACATTCTGACATGAATGACATGTTTACATTGAAAATTAAGTAGTGACTTTTTTCTGAGCTGTCACGGCATATCCTTCAATGCGAGAAGCTTAGTCGACATTGTGACGTGTTGATGTTGTGAAAGCTTTCCCTCTCTCAGTGAAAAAAAAAACCTGACTGTCGGACATCATCCGTTTTTTGTGTGCGTGTGTGTGAAAAGCAATTCAAGAACACAACTAAATAGAGTACTAATCATGGGATAATTGTTCTGATCTAAATACGTATTGCTTTTGAGCCAGGAGACAAGGCACCTGCTCAGATTGATGCCAAATATCTAAAAATATACTTTGGTTTGCCAAGTAACGGCCTAAAATGAGCCACTATGGCTGTGTATATTTTACAGTAGAGATAGATTAATCGAGGTCCTCCTGGAAAGCCACTGAGCTGCAGATCAACTGAGAGACTACAGTGCCAGTAAATCTCCAGCACTCAGCTGGTTCCAAATAGGGCACGTTGGCACACATACATGCACGCGCATGCACACACTGCTTGTCTGGCTTCGGGCTGGCATACTTTGCCTGTTAAAGGATGGTAATGTGGACCAGAGATCAACACTAACATATGGGATTAGAAATATGCACTTTTGTATGTTTGTGTATGTATAGATTGATAGATATGTCACTGCACAGACAAATTATTTGTCAAGATCTCTGAAAATGTCATAAATAATATCGCAAACAAAAAAATGAAATTTAGAAATTAATTTAAGGCGGGTTTCCTCGGTCTGGCTGGTGTTCAAAACAAGTTATTAAATATGAGAGCAAGTATGATGGTTTGGTAAAAGGTTTGCAAGGAGGATTACTCATCTGGTAAAGCAAGGATCATTTGCTAAAATGTCATCATTCTTTTCTGAGTGCAGAATAATTATGATAACACTGAAGGGAATTTGTACATGTGATGATGTTAATCTCTTCATGTTCCTTTCTTTCTTCTGTTGTATTGTTGAATGTTTCCCTAACACTGTGACTATTGTAAACACATTTACCCGGCATTGTCATGTATGAACAATGAACTGGACATGTTATTTAGAGTGTTGTAGTGCTATCTATTTCTTCATTGCTTCCGTCTCATGTGTGTTCTCCACCAGGCCCTCCATTCATTGTATCACCACCAGTCAACATTACAGTGAACATCTCGCAAGACGCCTTCTTCACATGCCAGGCGGAGGCGTACCCCCGAAACTTGACCTATACCTGGTTCTGGGAGGAAGACAATGTCTTTTTTAAGAAGTAAAGTTATGATTCATTATTACAGTTTATTCATTTTATCCCCCCTCTCACCCATATATGCTTTCATTTTAGCCTCTAACTTAGATGATCCATATCCTTTGTTATTATAGTGCTCAAGGAGGTTCACCCAATGTGTTGCATTAGCAGAATTATGTTCAGTTTGGGCGTATTCATTTTCAGGAACGAATCTGTCGAATTTTCATTGGACGTGACTTTCTATTTTAGTGCATGGTGAGTTAGCGAAGAGGAACGGACCCAACTACATGCAGAGGCGTATTATTTTATTGCCCTTCCTGCAACCTGTAGTTCGGCTTGTCGAAACCTACCTTTTTTTAAAATCCCAAAATGTGTCACTCTTAGGCAGATTGTCGCATTTATTGTCAATTATTGCAATTGACGACCCATTAATGGCTCTTATTCTGACAAGAGGGGTTTAATATCTGTCATTCGGTTCTTCTTTTTGACAGTGACTTAAAGCGCAGAGTCAGTGTTTTGATTGACGGATCCCTTATTATCGCCCAAGTCAAGTCAGAGGATGCTGGGAAATACACTTGTGCTCCTAGCAACAGCCTTGGCCTACCACCGACTGCCTCAGCCTACCTGACTGTACAATGTGAGTGACCTGCTTGCTAAAGATAGCCACTAGTTTGTCTTCTCAACATCATACTTTTCTGGTTCTCTCCTATTATAAATCCACGGCATAAAACAATACATCAATCAATTTTTGATAGAGCATGACCTCATTTAAATTGCAGCAAACTGGTTTTAGGAAAGAGTACACCCTGAACTGCTCACCAGTCAATCAAAAAGCACATTCAGATGAAAAAAAAAGTGCTTCAATTCTCACATGAATCACGATTAGACACTTACTCTGTGGGATGTTTTTTTTTTATTGTACTCTATTAATCAGAGCTGCATTAACTGTCACGATTTACTAAATCATGTGGATTTTAACAGTGTTAAATAAGAACAAACGTGACGGCAGAAGTTTTGATATTATTGCAGTTTCTTGCTTCACAAGCCATTTTTAAGTGTGTGACATTTTCTTAGTACAAGAAATGTAACGCATTTCTCTACAAAAACTGCAAAGAGCTGCCAGACAATTTGTTGCCAAAGTTGTTAGGTTCATAACACATAATATATTAGTATGCCTCTTTGGCTGTGTTCAAACTGCAAAGTACGTATATATCTCATTGCATTCTGTTTTGTCCTCATATCTGATTTTTCGGTCTGGTTGTTCTTTTTTTATTTTTTAGTAAGTGTCCAATTTGTTGGAATTGGGTCTGTTCAGACTAGGCCACACTATTGACCCATCTGTCAGGTTACTGTGGCAACGAAGGCGTCATCCATGACATTACTTAGCTACATGCATATTCATTAATTTGTATTGTCCCTTTATTAAATAATCCAAACTTAAACTCGCCAACTTTGTAAGGTGAACACTGGCCTTGTCCCCAAGAGAGCCTTTTATTTCTTGTCTTCGTTGTGTACTTTCTTTTTATCCATCAACAGACATGAGACAAACTGAGTGCAAACGTGATCCTATTGACTGGAGGCAACATTCAATACTAAAACTGTTAAAAAGAAACGTTCCCTAACAACACATGCTTAAGACTTTTTATATTTCTCTGGAACTGTAGCCATCTACCTCTGTATCGATCCTCTTTCTGTCATGGCACACAAAATATTTTCATATATAGTGTTGTTTTGACACATGGTCCCCACAGACTGACGAGGAAACGCTTTACTTGCTTTCCCTTTGGCGTGCTCCATCTTTTTAACCGCTCTCCATTTTGATTGGCACTCTTTGCCGCACTCACTTTTCCGTCACGCGGAGTGACGTCACCGACAGTCGAATTCCATTTGAGAGTTTTCAGATTGAAAAGATGAAACTACCTCCCGTATTTGCCTTCAATGTGTCCCGGGAGGTTAGGATCAGCTGCAATTCTGCGCCGTGTGACGATTCAGACTACAAAAGAGCTATCCACTTTCAATCTGGATGAGCTAAAAAATCGGATTTGGCTAAAACCCTGAACAAGGGCTTTGTGTTCTTGCCACTTAAAACGTCGGCTGATACACAAAAAAATACACACCATTTTGACATGTCACCACTCGGATTGCAAGCAAATGGCCTTACAGTATTGAAATTGGCAGTCGTCAAGGCAACAGATGTTTTGCATTCTCTCACTAACCTGCTGCTTCAGATTGTTATACATGAGCATGTGCGGTGTGTGACACACAGACAGAGGGAACACCAGTCTTGGAAAAGAGGGACGGAGGGAGGGAAGGGGGGAGTTAGGGATGGTAGGGGGGGGATTACATCATTGCATGTAGAGCAGCTATGTTTCAATGTTACACTGCAGAGTGCTCTCACCAAAAATGTTCTTTTTTTCCCCCTCATATGGCATACATGGTTCTAAATGTCCTCAATTCCACATTCACTTTAAATTCCTTCTTACTTTTATGTGGTCTAATTATGATTATTCATTTTTAACACTTTACCATTGAATTTGTTCACACACAATTAAAAGCCTCCCCACCAATAGCACCCGAGGTGAAAAACCATTTCTTGCATTGTGCATTGCTATCGTGATGCCTGCAAGCTACAACTGTCTGTGAGCTATTTTTAGAAACTTGGCGGATATTCTTGTCTGTGACGCCACTGGCCGCAATCCTCTGGGCTCTTTATGCCAGACTGCCCCCAAGTATGGTGGTTTGGACTTTAAATGTTATAAGGTTAATCTGGCACTGTCACTGTAATACTTTTATTCTCCTAACACCACGCTTTTTTTTTAAACAACTCCTCTCCTTTGCAGTACCAGATGTAGTTTTCATGGTCATAGTCACACCGCCTACTCCACTCCTACCTCCTCTGCTGGCGTCGCTCTACCTTACGTCATCCACAACATCTCTCTTTGTCTGTCTCTCTCTCTCTCTTTCTCTCGCTCTCTGTCTTTCTCTTGCTCTATCCCCTTCCAGTTATCCAAAACTTTACTAAAAATGAGGTAAATAGGGCTTATTAAATAACATTATAGTAGTGGCAATGGTGGTCAAAAGGTTAGCGCGTCAGCCTCACCATTCTGACGTCATAGGTTCAATTTTTTGGTCCTCCTGTGTGGAGTTTGCAGGCTCTCCCACCTCTTCTTGTGTGGGTTTTCTCCGGGTACAGCGGTCTCCTCCCACATTCAAATAAAAAAAAACATCCATGGTAGGCTGGTTGAACATTCTAAATTGCCCCTGGGCAATGTTCCCTCTAATATTTTGTTTGTCTGGGCAGAAAGACAACCTCCCTGAGCACACTGAGTACCGGTGTGAGCAACATCATCATTGCTCGCTATGGGCACACACCAGTATCACACCTGCCATAAGCAGGTGTATGTCTACTACACATAAATGATTTAGTGATAATAAAATGTCCGATGATTAATGATTAATATCTATGAATGGGCGGCCCGGCGGATGAGTGGTTCGCGTGTCGGCCTCACAGCTAAAAAACAAACAAACCAAAAAACATACATTTTCTTGCTCGTTTTGTGTTTTTGCTGCTTTTCTGTCTTAATGATCTGATTTGGTGATTCTTAATGATCCAATTTACTTTGATTTGCTTTGTACTTTGTGCTTTTGCTTTGTTGTTCTGTCTAATCACCCTCTGCTACTGTCACAATGAAATTTCCCGAATACGGGATGAATAAAGTTATCCAATCCAAATCCAATCCAAAAAAGTAATGAATTCATGCATATACATGCATAGAATATACAAACACAATTTTATTGTGGTGTTTTCACGGATAACGGAGGAGTAGCAATGTTGATTCTACATTTGACCCATGTGAAATATTGCTTTTTAGGTATGACAAAGAATCTTTCATTTTCCCTGCTCTTTCTTCTCACTGCGTTTGAGCAGATCCTGCCCGGGTTGTGAACATGCCATCTGTACTCTACGTGGCCATTGGTCTGCCGGGCTTTATCCGGTGTCCCGTAGATGCCAACCCGCCTTTAACTTTGGTGAAGTGGAAAAAAGATGGTCTTCCTCTACGGATAGATAAGGTGAACGAACCCAAGCACTCATTCAGCTTCACTCTCATCACTCAGAAGGTAGGCTTTTTTTTAATGATAATCTTCCCTCAACAGTTTAGTTTTATTGCTAGGACGGCAAGCGTTTTATTTTATTTTTATACAGTGGAGCCTCAGTAGTGTAATTTTTTGTTGGGCTTTTGTGGTTTGGGGATTTTCCCTTGTGTGTCCTGTCCCATGAGTTTTACCTCCTGTGTCTTTCCTGCTCGCCTCCCCTCGTATGACCCCCGTGTCGCTAATTGTTTTGGCAAACCCTGCGTGTGTATTTAAACCCCGTGTCCCCATCAACCCGTGTCGGAGTATTATTTGAGTTTGGCTTGTTTTATGTCAGTGTTCTTCGTGGTCCTTCATGTTTCCCCCCCAGTAAGTTTGTTTCGTTGTGTTATTACTTTCTCCCAGTTTCTTTTGTATTTAAGGTTTCATTTTGTGAAGCACCTTGTCATTAAATTTGACGAGAGTGCACCCGCTTGATTACCTGCGGTTGTCTCCAACTCCACTTCACTCACCTCGAGACTCATAACAGTTAGCTGCATTTACTGACTGTTTTTTTTCTTCATAATGAGGACTATATTAATCCCCAAAAAGTGGAAATAGTAAGGCAGCTGGTGCTGGGAAAAGGAAAGTTGTTATTCTATTAGGTGGATAGTTTCACTAATCATATGGAATGATTGAAATGTACCCTATAGTACCCTGGGTGGAGCCAAATGAATGATGGGAGCATCCGTGTGGCAGAGGTGACAGAAGACTCTCTTGGTACTTATACCTGCTTGCCTTACAATGCCCTAGGTTCCATGGGATGGTCCCCTCCTGCTCCCTTGGTGCTAAAGGTAAAGAATGTCATTATCATTTGACGCTTATTCATGCATAGGTTTGAAAGAGTCTTTTTCTTATTATCTGTTTTAAAAAAATATATATAACTCGCAAAATTATTAGAAAATAGATTGTAGATAAGTAGTATGCAGATTTAGTATGTGGAAATACTTTCCCAATATTCAAAGCATTCTTACAATTAGTATGCAAATGTATCTCGATGGTCATGAAGCAGTTGAATTTAGAACCGTCTTTTTTGTTGTTGTTGGGTCAGATTTGCACCGCAGTCTAAAAAATAAACATTATATCAACAATGAAATAGTGGCAGCTGTGGTTGCCAGAATGTTCTTGTTGAAGGAACAGAAAATGGTTAATGCATTTCCACTAACAGTAGTTCATTGTTAGTTTAAGAAGAAATCTTTTGTTTTTCCTGTTTTATTAGAAATACAATTGTGGCCACTCCAGCTGCCGATTCAATTTGTGTAATGGGAAATACCATGTACATAATATTAAAGAGGCACGGAAAGAAATCAAAAACTACACAAATTACACAATTCAACCAGGAAACACTCTTATTTCGATTTATCCTATGTATGAAACAATGACAAATACTAGAAAAAGAGTGGGGGGACTTATTACTATGGAAACACCACTGCATCATTGCTCCTTTATTTGGACTTTCAACCTGGACAGGACCCTCCCAAATTCTCAGTGGTCCCGGGAGGGCAGTACAGACAGGAGGCTGGGAGAGAGCTGGTTATTCCATGCGAAGCAGAAGGAGACCCCTTTCCCAATATAACGTGGAGGAAGGTAAGTAGGAACATATATTAGTTGACTGTCTCTTTTGACTGAAATTAACATTACATTGATATTTTTCGATTCAATGACACAATCTTATTATGTGGAACCACTTAATATAAAAAAGTGCAACAAATATTGGTACTTATTTATTGCGATACGGATGATGAATGAACGAGGTGTTATTGTGTTCCACTTATCTGCATTCATTTTCTTTGTGTGACCTGCAGGTGGGAAAGCCTAGTAAAAGCAAGCACAACGTTCTGCCTCGAGGCAGTTTAAAGTTTAAATCACTTACAAAGGAAGACCATGGGGAGTGGGAGTGTGTTGCCACCAACGTTGCTACGAGCATCACTGCCAGCACGCATGTCCAAGTCATAGGTAATGCATACTCCCACCAATTGGCAAAATTCCAAAGGTGACAATGATATAACCTTAAAAATAATGACTTCTTACAGTTCAACCAAAGGTTCGCTTTTAAAAATCATTTATATAACAAACTAGACCGGAGATAGACACGGCAACACGTTTTTTTATATTAAATGTTAGAATAGAATAGAATAGATGAGACGGGCCGGCAGCTGAGTGGTTAGCGCGTCAGCCTCACAGTTCCAGTGTCCTGGGTTCGATCCCAGGTTGGTTCTCCTGCGTGGAGTTTGCGTGTTCTCACTGGGCTTGTGTGGGATTTCTCCGCGTACTCCGGTTTTCTCCCACGTTGCTATACTAACTGGTTGAACACTCTAAATTGCCTAACTCAGCTATGATTGGCTGTCCGTTGTCTCCTTGTGCCCTGCGATTGGCTGGCCACCCATTCAGGGTGTGCCCCGCCTGTCAGCTGGGATTGGCTCCAGCACCCCCCGTGGCCCTTGTGAGGATATGCGGTTCAAAAAATGAATGAATGAAAATAAATAGAATAGATGATTGGCCGGTGACTAGTCAGCAGGGATATGCTCCACCACATAATGTTTGATATTAGGACAGTTCTTGTAACAGAGATGACATAACAACCAGTGTTTAAATGACTCACATGCTCTTTGATGAACTGCTTGCCCTCCCTGCAGGCACAAGCCCCCATGCTCCTACCGGCGTCCACGTGGTGGCATCCTCCACATGGGCAAATGTGTCATGGGATGTGGGCTATGACGGAGGCTTCCAGCAGACATTCTCAGTCTGGTACGGCCATGTGTGAGTCATCCCAGCCTGCTTCGCTTCCTGCTTTTTCCTCTCGTAGTATTATTTGCCTTCAGAACAATTGCACTTTTAAATACAGATTTTAAATAGTGGTGAATTAGGAATTTCTCTACTTTTCACCCTTAATATAGTATTTTTTTTGCTTCCTTTATCCTTTACCTCTGGTCTTTCTCTTGCTCCTGCTTCTGCTGTTGCTGCTTTGCTCGGCTTGACTGCAGTTCGTATGCTGTACCCATTGTGAACTGTATTACAACAACCTAAAAAAATGTGCCCTTCCTACACGTGCCTATGCATTCTAACTGCTCCAGAAACTAAATTACTCAGAAAAACAAAACATATTTACAAAAAACAACCCTCAAAATGAATTAATCAGGAAAAAGTAGAGTTGAAAAATAATATATTAAAAAAAATCAACCATTAAAATAAATTATTTAGAAAAGAAAATGTTTCCATTCATTCATTTTCTGAACCTGTACATTACCGATTGCCCCTAAGCTAAGGTTTAGCTAAGCTCTCACATTAAATGTTACTTCTTGCAACCCCTGTCCCCGTCAATGAAATCATTTAATAGGAAGTCAAAAATAAAGATATTTTATTATTGATATGCAATTATTTATAGGTGAGATTTGCAAAGTATTATTTTGACAATAATCTTTGAATTGCATGTGCATCTCTTAGTAATCATATCTTATATTGTTTCAACTCGTGAACGTATGGCATGGGCAAACAGCAAAGCGAGTGGCAGCATGGGCTTTCCATAAACCAAAGGTTCCATCTTGATGTGAGCACTGTAAAATAAATGAATGACATTAGGAAACACGCACACATTCAAATATGTCATATGTATTGATTTACCATCATAAGATACTGTGCATATGTATGGGTAACAGTCTCTGCCTGTCCTACTGAACTCTCCTCTTGACTCGTACGCAGGCTTAAAAGGGAGCGTTTAGGTCCACATGATTGGCTGTCAATGCCCGTGCCAGGAAGTCAAGAGTGGATGGTGATGCCAGGCTTGGAACCCGAGACAACATACCAGTTCAGCGTCCTAGCCCAAAACAAGCTTGGCACAGGAGCCTTCAGTGAGGTTGTCACTGTGAACACGTTAGGTGAGCTAACATGTTGCCTCTTTCCTTGGACTAAGGGATATGTGAGTTAAAAAAAATCATAATTATTACTATTGCAGTACATGATCCGATACGACAAATTATTGCATGACTACTGAAATGGCCACAAAGCAAGAGCTCTATCTATCATTGTAAGTCTATACTTCCGTTGAAGTATATGATAATCAATGGAGGCGTCACCATTAAAAAAAAATCTTAATTTTTGACTTCATTATGTGGATTACACTGGGTATAAAAGTCTATTTAATCCTTTATTGATGCAACCGATTGAAGCATTTGGGAAAATGGGAAAATTAAAAAATAGACAGTTAAGGAGAAAGTCTTGGAATGGCACCCAAGTCTGATGATGTGAGACAATGAGAAGATTCATGTTTAAAACCACCACATTTCATCACTATTATCATGAAATCGGCCAACAGAACTAAATACCAAGCACTTAGTTATGTTTCCACCGTGGTAATTCAATGCAAATGTACTCTTTCAGTATTTCCTAAAAGTACCCCTGAACCACTGGTGCTGCTTACCCCACCACGGTGCCTCACAGCCAATCGCACGCAACAGGGAGTTCTGCTTTCCTGGATTCCGCCCGCCAATCATACAGCACCAATCCAGCATTATGTCATGGAGTTTCGCCTTGGGGATCGATGGGTGGTCCTGGAGGACAGCATCCCCTCAAGTGAGACGGAGATGCTTGCTCGCGACCTCATTCAGGTAAACAAAGGAAAGTAAGTATTACATTGAGCCAGATGGCAGAGTAAGCGTTCACTTTCTTTGCCGTATCGAGTACTCACACTTTCCCGACGATTGTCGGCATTATCTGTTGCCGGTTACACGGGAAAGAAACGGTACATACGTAGAGTACTACGGTTCTGAAATGTTGTATATTCTTTTAGATTTTTAGCTTGGTTTTAGCTACCTGGTTGAATTTCAGTGATGATTGAACCCTGACATTCTTGCTTCTTTTCTCCAGGAGTCCTGGAATGAGTTCCGTGTTATGGCAGTCATGGATGGAACGATAAGTGAACCAAGCAACATAGTCGGGGTATCCAATACAGGTAAGCATTTTGCCCTATCAGGTTGAGTTTTCATTTGTACAAACAAAAACAAATCAAATTCTTAAAATATTCATAATAATGAAATTTTGTATTATCATTTGAAGAGAGGATTTGGGTCCATTAAGACACTTGATAATTTCTCCGGTTCAGGAAAGCGATCGTTGTTGCCATATTTCTTATTGTTTGCATTACATTCCTTTTCCTCTGACTTGGCAGACTTCTTTCCTCCTCCTGAGCTGGTCGAGGAATCAGGGTTGGCACGACCAGTTGTGGCCGGTATCGTTGCCACGATCTGCTTCTTGGCTGCAGCCATCCTTTTCAGTACAATGGCGGCCTGCTTTGTCAATAAGCAGCGGAAGCGAAAGCAAAAAAGGAAAAAAGGTGAAGAAATAAGTGAATGTATTCCAGGGGTGCCCATTACATAGTTCGCTAAGGAACTATTGGTAGATTGCCATTGATGTATATGATGGTATTTAAAAAAAATAGCTTGTGAACCAGTTGGATTTTTTTCTTTTTTTTTTCTTCCAGATCCCCCTCTCTCCGTTACACACTTAAGAAAAAGTATGGCAACACCGTAAGTATGCTCAACTAACTTGAAGAAATAAAAATTATTGTGATGACTTGTTACACAATTTTTTGGGAATATATTTTTTTCCCAAACATATATTGGTACTTACACATTATTCAAAAAATAGAGGGGGGAGAAGCTAAAGTTTACAAGACAAATGGTAGGAATCATACTAAAAAATTTTTTTTACCACCCCAAGCTCGGAAAATTGGATTTTATTGAATTCCATTTTCATGTGGTTTCTATTTTTGCCCTTAGGCAATCTTCAGGAAAGACAACTCCAGAAAGCATCCGTTCCAAAACACCCCTATCCGAATCATCTGATGAGAGCCGTGTCCAACATGAGAAGAAAACACCCCTAAGTCCAGGGAAGAAAGAGGAGCTGTCTCTCTACAAGAAGACTAAAAGAGCAATAACAAGCAAGAGATACGCCTTGTGCAAGCCTGACCCTGAAGCAACACCACCAATCGAACTGATCAGCCGCGGCCCGGATGGGCGCTTTGTCATCGATCCCACCGATGCAGAATTTGCCGCCCAGCACCGACGAATCGAAGGGTTTCCTTTCGTGGAGGAATCCGATCTGTATCCCGAATTTCGCCAGTCTGATGAAGAGAATGATGACCTTAGGCCTCTTCCGCCAGTCATGACTCCCCTTCGACCTCACCAGATTTCCCCCATCTCGAGCCACGAATCCTACCTCCAGCCTCCAGCGTACAGCCCTCGTTTCCAGAGGCCTTTCGAAGGTATGACCATCGCGGAAAGCAGTCGACTCCGGGCCACGGGGCAAATTCGAGGCTCTCTCCATCACAGGGCATTTTATGGCTACCTGGGTCCTCATGGGGATCATGACCCTCCTCCTCCTCCTCCTTTTTACATGACGGATACCAGTCCGCTTAGCTCTGTCATGTCCTCCCCTCCGTACCTGACCGAAGGTCCTTTTGGTTACCCTGTGATCCCAGAAGAAATAGCAGATGGGGATTTCACACATTATACCGTTTCTGGCTTCCCTTACCCCCTGACACTCACTTCTTCCACTCATTCGCCAGAATATTGGCGGGGAATGGATTTTACATTCTCCAGCGTGGAGGGGCCCCAATTCATTTTCCCCCCTCACCACTCTCTGCATCTCCGCCACGATTCTCCCTATCCACCACCAGCCTCTGTTCTTCCCCTTAGTGCTTTTCAGACCTCCTCTCTACCAATGCCCACCTACCCAACGGTGCTGCCACTCGAGGCACCACAGAGCTACTCGAGCAAATCTCCCAGTAAGAGCAGGCCTCACGGCTCTCCGGCCAGGCACATAGCTGTGCAAGAAGCACATTTCGGGCAGCTAAGACGTCCACCACACGGTGTGGGTGCTCCAGTTTTGCCTTACGCCGATCCAAAAGCCCGTGTTGGCCCTAGCACCCTCAGTAGCCTGGATACCAGATGGTTTGAATCTACCCCCCATTTTAGTCCAAGGCAGGCTCGTAGAATGGACTCTGGTGTGCATCAGGTGGTTCTCCAGCCCTCTCGACTTTCCCCCCTCACCCAGAGCCCCTTTAGTTCTCAGGAGGGTTCCCCCGAGATTGTCGTACGTCCGAGGCCCCGCCCGAGCCTCGGTCCAACTCCCAAAGCCCCAGAGATGTCTGAGATTACGCTTCTACCACCTTCCGCAGCCTCCTTTTCAAGGAGATCTTCTCCTTCTTCCTCCCCTGCGCTAGGCCAGGCTAGCAGAAGAGCCAGTCCAAGCTATCGTTCCCATTTGGCTTTTGCTTCGTCCGCAACCAGCTATCCATCTTCCCAATCTCCGTCCATGGAGAGCATCAACGTGTTTGGCCAGATGCCATCTCACAGGAGGACTGAGGAGGGAATACTTCCAGCTGAGCCTTCTCCATCCCAGTTGTCAGCTTCAGGGTAGGTGCATCAGCCATGTGAGTAGGAACGAAATCATCTGCACAAGCCATAATGCTTTTGACGTGACTTTGCTTTAATAAGCGTGCTTATGAGTGTAGTGTGCTACATCCACCGAGTTTGAAAATGATCTTGGAACATTTCATACATCCATTTAGTATATATAATAACACCACTTATATATTTTCTACTACCTCAAACCTTTTTCTATCTGTGCCGATTTGTAATTTTATTTTGCCATAGCAGGGTGAAGGAATCGTGACTCAAAATTTAGATACTAGTATATCTAGTCTGCATTTGCTCCACAGTTTATGACTGATCTGAATAAACATCAGTCAACAAAATGGTCAGACACTATAAATACAATATTTAACAATGTTATTGGTTTTGGTATGTATGATTTGTTCAAAATACTCGCATACTTTTCTCCATTTGGATCACACATGATCTTGCTTGCGCCTTACAGGAGGAATTCCTTAATGATACCGTAACTAAATCCCGAGCTAAATATGGATGGCTATGTCTAGATCCGATGGTTTGAGGATGCCTGTGTCATGCAGAAGGATGATTTAAGAAGAGTTCATCTTGGCAGGCCCTGCGGCCCATCATCGGCCTGAGTAACTAACCTGAGTAACTTCATGATCAATTCTTGACCTCTAACGTTTCACCATCTACTTTGCCTTTTTTTTCTCTAACATTTTTTTCAACGATCCCCTTGACAACCTCATATCTAACTCCAAGGGAAGGTTGTCGGGCAAAGTGTGTCACAGGGCCTGTCCGCTTCTCATGTTCTGCAATGTTTTCATCATTAATTAGGGACAGTATGGTAAGTTGGTTTTATTAGCTGCTAGAGTCTTACGTACTGTGTTTTTGATTGATCTCAGCTATCTGGGCAGCGTTGTTGTGACCAGGTCCTCTACTCCGCAATAGGTAAGGGTTGGATCCATGTCTGAAAGGGGGGGCGGGGGCTAGAAGGTGGGGCTTTTTGGATCACCTCGTCCTTTAAAGGGGAATACAAGATCTTTGCTCAATTGATGAATTTTAGGCCAATTAAGTTATTTCATTTTTTTCTCCCTCTGTTCTCACGTATCGTTTTTTTTTCATACCCAAGTTTGCAATCGTAATGGAATTGCATTGATAAAGGCTTAGTGAAACATTAACAATTGTGCATTTTGACATCTACTATTTAGGTATGAGAATAGTTATGTTCACACCGCAGGCTGTGAAGTGACCCAATTCCGATTTTTTTTTCACCTTTATTCGACTCTAGTAAGGCCATTTTTTGACAGTCTGAATGGGAGAAGTCGAATGGAAGTGGAATGTTTCAGCCAACTTAGAATTTTAAGAACTCATAATTGTAAAAATAATAATAATAATAATTATAATAATAATAAATAAAATGAAAACAAAATGAGCGTACCGTAATACTGGATGTAAACATTGCTTACATTGCCGAGTCAGAGCAAACTGACCTTATGTGTTTGTGTGTGCGTGTATGGTCTAGCTTTAACTGTAGTATATAAAATAATGAGTCTTAGTGTAAAAGGTGAGGTGGATGGAAGTCTGCTATTTGTGAGAGGAGTTAATTCTTCTATTAGCGCAGATTGACTAAAATTTAGCAAAATATCCTTATTGACAATAAAAACTGTGGCTAACAACAACAACAACAAAATAATAGTAGTTTTGCTTACATTTTCAGGAATATTTCCCACAAATGTCACACTGTACCAGCACAGCTATGTCCGTAAAAAAAACCCAAAATTTTGGAACGCAGGAGTAGCGCCAATAAAATTCAAATGACTTCCTTGATGAAAAGCTTTTGAATGTATTCCCCTTTAAAGTTCTGTTCCATGTGCAAACTGCCATGCATGCCATTGCTAAATCCTCCTCCGTTTCCAAAAAACAAACAATTCTATTGATTAATTCTTGTTACATTTCTTGTCCTAGTGCTTCGCTTTTCTTTGGCTTATTTTTCATGATGTGACTGTTCCTGCGTAGTCATTTCCCCTCCAGCCATCTCCCCCCCTGTCAGCATGGTGAAGCCCATTGTAGACAGTTTCCATGTCTATGAATACATATCGGTGATGCTTTGTCGCTCGGCTGTGATCTTCCTTCCTGTTCTAATGATCCTTGGTGTTTTTTCCCCTCTGCAGCCACTTTGATACTATAATGCCTAATGTTTTCTGTGCGTCGAGGAAAATTTGTTTCTTTGCTCGTGTGTGAGTGGCCCGAAATATCTGGGCTGATAAGTGCCTTCCCAAAACGACAGGAAGAGAGATGTTTTAATACAACAACAACAAAAACGCATAGGAAAAAACGTCTGATGTTTTTTAGGGGGGTCAATAGTATTAGAAACCTGGATTTCAATGAACTGACTTGCACAGAGTGTCCTTGCTGCGGAGGTTGGACGCACGAAGAGACTCTTCTTAAGTTTTTGAAGAATCCGAAGACTTAGGGAACAAAAAAATCAAGGGGTTGAGTCTGAAAAATGACACCTACGGTGAGATAGAGGATCTGACCGGCGATGTTCGACCCAAATTAAGGCCCTTACTGCTGTCGACCACAGAGCAATAGGCATCGGATGGCACCTGGAGGAAAAGGGTTTCACAAACAAACAAATAATCAATAGGCCTCGTCTCCAACTCCATAAAACTGCCTGTTCAGATTTTGCCAGGGAGCGTCAAACAAGGGATGTTGCTATGGGTAGGGCATTCCTCATGACTGAGGGCCCTCGTCTGTATGCTAACAGCTGGGTTTTTCAACAGGACAATGCTGCCGTTCACAATGATTGCTCTAACTTCTGGGAGAATAACAATTTTGGACCATGCCGCATGTTCCCCTGATTTAAATGCCATAGAGAACATTTGCGGATGGACGGCAATGATGCTTGATTCCCTTCATTACGCCATATACATCACTTGGAGCAATGTTCCCAATAGGCTCCTGGAAACTTTCGCATCAAGCTTCAGAAGCTGCAGAATTTGGCTCTTCGGACTTGGAATGATTTTCAAGGAGGCTACCTTTTTTTTCCAGGCCACTGACAAAGCTCAGCAGTTATCTAGTATTTATGTCGATGTACCTCACATTAGATTCTATTGCGAGGTACATCAACATGTATGGGAGCGGGAGGGAAAATACGGACGGTCTCAATTCATGCTCTAGCTTACTCCAGACATGCCAAATAATTTAGAGTCGAGCCAAAGGAAACCAACAGAGGGAATCAAATGTTATTGTCGTGCGATCTACCAATAGTACCTTGGCGATCTACTGGTAGATCGCGATATACGTATTGAGCACCCCTGCTACCTCAATTGCTTTCTGGAAATTGAATTTTTCCTGAGAAATAAATGGTCTTAAATTTGATAAAAGGATGTAAATCACTGTATTCTGTTTATATTTACATTGCACGGACTACCCCAACTTCATTGAAGGCAGGATTTGTTAAAAGATTTCCAGTTTGTGATTGCAAGTCATGATCTAATTAACGGTGAAATTGTCCTTAGGGATGAGTATGAGCATGAACGGTTGCTTTTTTCATTATGCCCTGCGATTGGCTGGCAAATAATATAGGTTGTCTTTCGCACCTACTGCCCAAAGTTGGCTGGGATAGGCTTAAGCTCCCTCCCAATGCAAAATGAACGGACAAATGAATCTATCATCTATCAAACTTTTTTTTTGCGACCACCCCCTTCACTGCCAGATGGAATAACCAGATTCACTGGATTGCGTCATCAAAATATGCATTTTCCAATTTATTCTTAAAATATGTTAGAGGCTGTTGAACTATTAAAACCTTAACAAATACTGTTGCTTATAAAATCCTAATGTCTTGGAAGAAGGTGTCTCATGTTGCACATTTTGCAATGTTTAAGCAGCTGTGATGTAGTACTAAATATATGCCTTTGAAAAAAAAACTATATTTGGCATGGAACGATCCTTTTCCCCTTCTGGATTTTTTTTTATTTAGAAAACGTCAAGGCGCACCGAGTGTCCTTTCGGGGTCTGAGAGGTTTGATGCTCTGAGATACCAACGCATTAGAAAGGCAAAGAAGATGACAACGAATAACAATAATTCCAAGGCTAAGAGGAAATCAGGTATGTTGGTGACAAATATTGAACATTATTAGATACCCTTCAACATGCCGTTTTGATTACTTTTAAAAATGTAACATTAACCTGGATTTTTTGTATTATTAAAATGATACCTTTTTGTCCACCTGCGTTTCGAGCGACTCCCCATGTTGCACAAGGGCCATTCATCTTCACGTACCAAAGGATTCAGTTTTTTCCATTTTTGGCCTCAGATTTAGCCTATGCCAATCATTGCATTTGCAGGTGTCTCCGCCTCTCAGACCCAACAGGCCCACGTCACTCAGGTACTTGAGCCCGAAGAAGTGCTCTACCTCCACAGGAAGAAAAAACGTCTCCTTCTTCACGATCCATACACTCGCTTCTCCGCTCTACTGTACCGCCGTCCCCTCCCAGAAGATCGGAAGGCTATTTTGGCTTGCATGGACAATGTCGAACTCGACCACGCTACCTTCCTCTGAAAGCCCACACTAATCAAGATCGTAACAACAACTCTCCTCCTTTGCGATCTACTAACTACTTTGGGGGAGGAGCTCTTTATCGAGCATTTATAAGTTTGGTTCACCTTTTTGCTTTGCTCACTTCAGCCGTTAATGATAGTTGTACGCAGTTATTACAACTATGACTGAAGTTTGAGAATTGAATCGTCTCAACATTGTTTTAACCCTAATGACAATCCCCTTCAAAATATGAAACAATTGGGTTACTAATGCTAACAAATGCTGGCCTCTGGAATTCCTTCGATGGCCTCCATGTTTTCTTCATTGGCACGTTAAGTGTGTTTTTAAATGCGTTCACATTTCCAGAAAATGAAATCTGAAGGATCTAAAAGTTTCTCAAAGTTCAAAAACGGCAGTGATTGATTACCATTTTCTCTGAAATCCCAAATTTCCTCAAAACAAAACATTTTGGCTGCGCTTAATGAATATTGCGCCTTAGAAAGTAGTGCACTTTCTGTTTACAGCCACAACTTCCATCTTTTCTGTCAAGCACATACTACTTCATTTTACCAAAAAAACACAAAACATACCTAAACGGGTGTTATCACTTATACATCTAGTATACCTCAGCGCACAGGAGACGGGACCACACAGACCAACATACACTTTGAGACCACCTCTTTGATTTTCCTCACCATTTTTCATTTAGTCTTTAGTTTAATCAGGCTCGCAGAGCTGGAAAAGAAGAAATGAGTAGATCAAATTAAGGTCCAAACTCTCAAACTTCTCCCTTCGTAAACTATTCCCCTGCACATTCATTTATCTTTTGTCTGTTTTTAGGAGCGTTATCTCCTGGTATTTTACTGCAGGTAGTATAGAGAGGTAAAAAGGATACATTTGAAACAAATTTCAATACAAAAAGAGCTAACGATAGTGTAGAGGGGGTCCCCTTGGTTACGAAAATGTTCTGTTCATATCTGGATTAACATGTAAACACAAGTCAAAATGTATCCAAAAATACTTATGATAAAAAGGGAAAGACATGATAATGTAAATCAAAATAAGAAACAGTACTTACCCATTTTTGCCGAGAAATGGTTTTTGTTTTCGGTGGTTTATTATCAACCGAAAGCACAGAATACGACTACTGTAGGCTGTAGCTAGAACCAACAATATGAAAACAAAAACACCAAGACAAAGACTACATTCACGATGTTCAGAGCAGAACATTGTCAGCAAAAAGAACAGGAAAAAAAAGAATTGACCATTGCAGACTGAAATTCATCTTATATTTTACAATGACAATATTTTGGCAATGAATCGTGACAATTCTGTAGAAAAGTATGGCTTTCTTAAATGGAGCTGTGGCTTAAAATGTTTGGTTGATCTGCTACGCTTCCATGTCTAGATTAGATCAAAGTTCCCTATGAAACTAGTCGAGTAAAAGTTAATTCTGTGCTCTGTCAACTGCTCTGTAGCTTGCGTTAATAAAAATAGAGGATAGTTGAATCACTTTGAACACATTATGAGAGTGGCACTGGGTAAAAAGAACATATTTGTCAAGCTTTTCCAAGCCCAAGTGAAAAAAAAGTTTAGAAACGGCACTTCGTTGGCTATCCCGTTCGATTCCCCCACTGCGACATCTTCCTCCTGTTGACCGGAAACCTCACGTCTTGAAACTAAATCTCTGTACTGTATCACTTGGGGCTTGACTTAAGAGATGTAAAGAAGCCTGCTTTGGGTTTTATATATCCAAATGGTCTGGACAGACTTCTGCATTGGTCTCAAAAACTTGACATGGGCACAACAACACGTAGACAACCTGGTGCTAACCAATGGTGCACAAGTTAAACATTTATAGCTTCCAAATGACTTCCCCGATACGATAGATGGTGATATGATCTATAATTTTGAGCGTAATCTGACACAGCAAAATGGGCTCACTTTACATCAGTGCAGTGATGAGGAAAAGTATTGACGAATGAAGTATCCCTTTATGTTTATGTGTACAGAGATTTAAAAAAAAAGACATTATTTCTGTGCAATTTGTGTAAATATCTTAAAAATTCATACCTTGTCTTATCTTTTTTTTAAAACTGTATAATGCACACGTTGAAGACTTCAGTCTAGGTCCAGTGTCACTTTATCAACATGTCAAAATAGGCGTGACCGGACGATTTGCCGAAAGACGTTTCGCCGACGGACGTTTCGCCGACGGACGTTTCGCCAACGGACAGTTCGCTGAATGGATGTTTCGCCGAATGGACGTTTTGCCGAACGAACGTTTCGCTGAAACGGGATTTGCGCGCTCGCCCTGCCCCCGGATCGTGTGTGTATATGTTTTTCAACCTCGGCACAAAAAAAAACACAATGAGAAACATCCCCACTTTGTTTAATAAAATAATAAATTCAACACTTTAATATTTTCGGCGAAACGTCCGTTCGGCGAAACGTCCATTCGGCGAAACGTCCGTCGGCGAAACGTCTTTCGGCGAATCGTCCGAGTACCCAAAATAGGAGTAAAAGACAATGATAGAAATTAGTTCAATATTATAGAGCCAAGAAATGTCAACAATCTCTATAAATATACACGTATGCGTGGGATGCAAATGGCTCTCTCTATATTTGAGGACAGTTCATGTTTAAAAAGAATGTACGAGTCGATATTTATTTTTATATCCATCTGTGCTTTCTATAGTAGCAGTGCTGTAGAAAAAAAATATCTAAAAGAAAATGGGGCACTGTAATGGATTTCACTGTACTGTATAAGAACACAGTAACCTATTTTTATAGCAATGTCTGCTTGCCATGAAATTTAAGTTTGTGGACCATCGCCTTTTTTTAATACTCGGGGTATAGTTATTTTATTTCTTTTATTTTATAAACATTTGGAGTTTACAAAATGCCCTCTTCATCCATACTATGGTGCTTCGTCGCTTTGTTACAAATACATACAAATGGAATGATTTGTTATGCATGTATTGACCATATTTAACACAGTGATTGGTGAGGATACTTCCAAATGACTTTAGCACTTCAAATGTTTCTTCTTCTACTTTCCGTTGAAGCAAGACCAGTCATATGTTGTTCTGTCAACTATTATTGGAGCATTTCTCTTGCTCCTAAGGGACTCAAACACACTTGACATCATCCAATCCAGTGCTCTTCATTGCCAAGAACAAAAAAAAAACATCTTAAACCTGATTACTCTGATAACTCTGGTGCTATTTCCGAACAGCTGTGGTGCTTTTCCTTTCTTTCATTTCATTTTTTGATTGTAATTTTTCGCTTCAAATAAAATGTAGCTCCACAAGTGCATGTCCATACTTTAGGGCCTGACTATGTTTTGGTCTTTGCTGTTGTTTCGAGGACACGACAGAGTTGCAAAATGGCAAATATTAGAGCATTTTCATTTGAATGCATCATCATGACCATTTGCCTTCAGAATTTATGGGTGATGATATTTTGTTAATTTTCCTGTGATGATGTTAGGCATGTTTTGTGCTTACCATGTCTGTTATGTATGATGTTGAGAAGAGCTATATCAATATTATGCAGTTGATATGCATTGAAAATAGTCATATCTGCTATTCCCAAATTCAGCACTAGATGGAAACAGATTTGAATGAAAAGTAAATCACTATAAGCCATAAAAGAGAAAATCAGATCAATCACGCTTCAATTGACCTACCCTTTAGATAGACATAAATGCATACACATATGCATCTATAAATGATAGAATTTGGGGGTTAAAACTTAAATGTATATTACACAGATTCAATAAGAATATGCTTTTATGAAACATCAGCATATGCTGTACTAGTTCACTGTGGTGTTTTCAAGTTGGATGAATTACTATCGTGCTTTATTAGTATACAATTTATTCTGCTAAAAACATCAGATTTCTCGAGGGTGAAATCCATCAGTTTTAAAATAAAAGGTAAATGAAGTTAACCGTATTCATCATCCTGAACAGACAAAAGAAAAATCTCATTGCAAAAGGTTGGCTTTTTCATTTTTCAGTTATGAAAACAATTCAGTACATGCATTCTACTACACTTTTTCATTCTGAGATGTAACAATCTATACTCCAGTATAACTCTCTGTGATTAATTATTGCTTATTATTTGTCTCATACATAATAAATTCCTATACACAGAATGGATAATAACATTCATCTTTACCCCAATATTATTGAAAAGATATTTCACAAATAACTCAAATGTTAGTTTTCTTTGTATTTTCAGATGTATTGGTATGCTTGTACTGTAGTTGTAAATTCATAATGGTGTATATTACATCAGTTTTTATTTATTTGAAGAAAAAGTTTAATTTTTTTAAGACGTCTATCGTTGCATATTTACTTTATGTCAAAGGGTGAAAAATACCAGCATTTAAAATAAGGATATCGTGGTAAACTTAGGTGAGGATTATTCAGAAAGTGAATGAATATTAAACTTAGATTGAATTGTATTGAATGTTTTTATTGTCATTATACTTATATAGTATTATGAGATTTAAAGCGTCACCTCAAATTTCACAAATAACAAAAACAAACAAAGGAATAATCAATAGATGATAACAATGAATAAGTGATAAATAAATAAATAATAATAAATAGTCACATAATAAGTAGTAGTCAAGACCATAAATTAGTAGGCAAATAACAACAACAAACAAACTGATAAATAGTCAATAAATGATAATAAATTAATAATCCATAAATAAGTAATACAAAAATAAATAAATTGTAAATACTAAAGGAAACAACAAAGCCAAGTGTCTCACACTATACGTCACGCCTCTTAACCATAGTCACATTTATGTAGTGCACGTGAACGCACCATGTAGGGACACAATTGATCTTGATGGGCGTACACCTTCACATCACGTGACACGTTGATGGCGTCTTCAATAATTTTCACATTTTTCCATAACGAACTCATCAAACGATATAGGAAAGCATCGAGGGAAGATTTTTTACCCGTGCTATTTTGTTTTAATGACCCTTTATACCGCTATACCAATGCATATGAATAAGAGTGTTACATTCATGGACTGACGTTGGTCGATCTGATATTTATAGTTTGCGGAATTACGCCACATTATAATTTTAGCATAATATAGCGACACAATGGAGAAACGTCATTCATCGGAAGATGTGACGTTGGGCTCATTTCCTACGAGTCAACTTTCTCTCGCGAGATTAGCCGTTGACTGGCAACCAGCATAAACTCTGGCCAACGACAACATTTGTTTGCATACAATTTCATTTTTGCTGTTTGGATCATAGATCGCGGTAAGTCTTTCAGAGTTTGGTTAGTTTAATGTCTGGTTCTTGTTTGCAATTACATTAGCCAACATTTTTCCCCATTTTCTGTTGCAGGTGTGTTTAATTTAGTTTGTTTGCTCCCTTGCTTTCTAAATATTCAAAACATTTTTTGATTGCTGATTTCAAATCTCCCATCAGCTAAAAAATAAAAAGATCTAGAGGACAAAAGAAAGAATAAGTTTCCCAGAGCAAAATGAATACAGGCCAGATAGTTTTAATTTCTTTTTCATTACTATTTGTTTTAATTAAATTAAATAAGCAATTAAAAAAAGGATTTTTTCCACTGAGTTATTGATAATTATTTTTATTCTTAATCCCCATAGATTTTTCTTTTTTCAATGTATTTAGATATTGATAACTATTTTTATTTTTAATCACCATAGATTTGTCTTTTTTCAATTGATTTATTTTCTAATTATTTCCTTTTTTCAATTTTAAATAACTGATCACTAAATTAAATAATTTATTCTATTTGAAATTGTTTACTTTTTGTTCTTGTTCCTCGCAGAATATGAACATGCAGCACTAATTTAAACATTGTCAAATAGAGGCCACAAAATATTGTCTTCTGGGACTAGATTTGCCCCCTAGGCCATAAGTTTAAGAGCTATGTCATAAATAAATGTCAAAAAAACATCAAGAGAAAAACAAAACATAATTCGTGCAGAAAGTTAATTTTTACAGGTTAAAAAACAGGTCAGGTTTGGACTACACAACCCAGAATTACATAAGACGATCACATTAACCCTCTTTGTGTATTTATACTGCAAGAGCCATCTAGGAATTTACATAACACATTCAATTAGTTAAATTATTTAAGCAGAGGAAGGTGAGATGAGAATGTCATGTAAAGTGAGAACCATTGTTGTCTGATTAAAATGCTAGTGTGTTTTCCCAGGAGTTGGGGAAATAAAACCAGAAATCATGGCTGATCCGTTGGAGGAATTTCAGACGGTCCTCAGTGAGCTGGCGGAGGACCAAGAGGAGCCAAATATGACTAAGATCCGTGAAGAATATGAGAAACTCCTCAACGCGCTCACCAAGTCGCACAATAATGAGAAAAAGCTCATGTCCAAATGCAAAGAACTTAGCGCAGAGATGGCATCCGCCTCGACCAAATTTGAAGCTGCACGCAAATTATCTCAGGATGATGATGCAACATTGTCTTCCCTGAAGACGGTACAGATCACACACGGGTTCAATAGAAATGAATGTTTTGAGTTAGCTATTGCAAAGTCAAAAAAATGTCCATTTTACGTCTACAGGAATTAGAAAAAGCTTGGCAAATGGTTGATAATGCTTACAATAAAGAGCAAGCCAATATAGAGACTATAAAGAACTTACAAGAAGAAGTTAGCACTCTAACACAGGTCATAGAACAACAAAGTTTGGCTTCTGCGAACCAAGATCAGAGGTGAGCCTGGCCACCCAGAAAAAAAAACCCAACAAAAAAACATGTATACCAGTGCATTTTTGTTTAAATTTGAGACTGGCTCCCAAAATGTGTTTTCAGTGATTTACTGAAAATGATTGAAGAGTTAACAAATGACCGTGATCGCTTGATGACAACCGTGGAGAGTCTAAGAGAACAGTTGAACATAACCACTGCGAGCAAGCACAAGGCAGAGACTCAAAGGGAGGCTGCCTTGAATGATATTTCCCAGGTAAAGAATGCATACCTGTCAACCTCTGCTGATAACTGCCCTTATAAATGATTATGATTCCCCTTACAAACCCCCCCAAAACCTTACAAACACCGTACGAGTCGTACGGTGTTTGTAAGGTTTTTTGGGGGGTTTGTAAGGGGAATCATAATCATTTATAAGGGCAGTTATCGGCAGAGGTTGACAGGTATGAGAATGTAGAGCAAAAAAATATGTGTACTAATGATATCCATTTAACCTTGCGTCTTTATCACCAAATATACTGCAAAATTGGACAATGCACTTTCTTTCTCCCTCCAGCTCGAACATAAAATTCAGCTAAATCAGAATGACATTTCCCGTGAGCAGAGGTTAAAAGAAAAACTGGAAAAGGAGTTGATCGAGTTGACCCTGAACGTGGAATCCAAGGACGGAGAGATCCAAACTCTTAAAAAGGATTACCAGTTGTCCAAAGAGGAGCAAATGAGATTAGCCCAGCAACTGAAATCGAGGAAGGTAATTATTACAGATTTAATGTTACATACCTGTCAACCTCTGCCGATAACTGCCCTTATAAATGATTATGATTCCCCTTACAAACCCCCCAAAAAACCTTACAAACACCGTACGACTCGTACGGTGTTTGTAAGGTTTTTGGGGGTTTGTAAGGGGAATGATAATCATTTATAAGGGCAGTTATCGGCAGAGGTTGACAGGTATGATGTTAAAATATATTACTTACTGTCTTGGTGAGTCTCTAGTGTGTGTTTAGAGAATGCCCAATGCCCATAGATCCCGTTTGCATGTTCTTTACATCCAGGTTATCTGAGTAATCAAGAAAAACTCACTTTTGGAAAAATTACTGCAATTTCTCTTGACCTTACATGTAGATAAATAAAGACATAGATTGATAATATGTGCTTCAGGATGACGGATATCACTTGGTAGCCATTTTCTGTTAGTGCTATTTGATGGCTTAGTCTTGAACTGTCTTTCAAATGGTTTGGTTTGGTGGTCATTTTACTGATAAATTAGAACTATTTTTATATTTAAAAAATGAAATCAACCATAAGAAGACAGGTAAAGCAATGGTTTTGCAGTACAGGCATAAATACACAGCCAATATGTAATATTTACCAAATGAATGATCAAGGTTTTCTCCTCTAACAGCTTGGAATGGAAAAAATGGCCAAGGATTTGGAGCATTTGCAAGCTAAAACTAACAAACTGCAGCGTGACCGAGATCATCTCGTCTCGGTCAGGGAATGCCTCTATTTGGAGAATCAGAAGAATTTAAATGAAGTTAAGGTGCGTACTTGAGAACACTGAAATACAATGAGCATGATTCATGACAAAACGTGGACTAAAATCAATCAAGTATTTTACAAACTACACTATACATATTTTGCCATACTGTTCATATGTAATTCTCCATTGAATTCCCTACTCAACACTTGTCAGATAAAAGAAGATGCGATGAATCAAATGCGCCAGGACATTTCCAAAGAAAGAAAGATGAAAGAAGCCATCCAAAAGAGGTTACGTGTAGTAGAGGATCAGAAAGCTGAAGTGGAAGTACAGAGAGGCATTCTAAAAACTCGCATCGCTGGTCTAGAGAGAGGTAAGCTAGTGTTCTTAGAGTTACCTCAGAACACATACAGTGAAAATATTCGGCCCCATTGAACTTTTCAACCTTTTTGCCACATTTCAGGCTATAAAATTGTTAAAAATGGTCAACAATCAATAAGCTTTTTCATTCCTTTGTGTCAGGGAGACTAACAGCACTCTGCACCATCCTGATTCAGATTTATTGATTTAAATGTCATAGAGAATTTTTGGGGATGGCTGGCAAGTTTATAAAAATGGCCATCAGTTCCAGACAGTTGATGCCATTCGTCAAGCCGTCTTGTCTTCTCCACTTGGCACCATGTTCCCAATAGCGTCCTGGAAACACTCGCATCAAGCATGCCCAAACGGATTTTTGAAGCAATAAAGAACTTTTCTTTTCTCGTTTGTTCAGATTTTTCTTTTTCTTAAATGCCCCATACGGGCCACCATTCCCCCCTGTTTGCACATGATCTAAAAAAAATGTGTCTTTCTACAGAGTATGAAGGTGCCAAGAAGCAAGGGGATGCTGACAAGAAAACAATTAACGACCTTACGAGAGAACGAGACATGTTGACTAAAGTATCTAGCCCATTTTTTTTTCATTTACATCATTCTTCCCTCGGAACCTTTTAAACCTTATTTGACATGCTCTTGTTATCCCAATCAAAAGGAAGTGGTCAAGGCTGCAGAGTCCATCGAGACACAGCAGTGCCTTGTGATGGAACTGGAGAATGACAAAAGGGTATTACAACAAGAGATCAACTGCTACTGCCTCGATGCCCAAAAGCTGCGGAAATTCATCTCTGATCTGGAAAAGGAACGTGACCGCTTCGTTAATGAAAACAACAACCTTTTGCAAAAGGCATGTATGGCAACAGTTTCTTAGAGACTCCATCTTACCCATGACACTGGAAAGGAGAAAAAAAAGAATTAGTTCAGTCTTGAAAACCGACAGCATTGCATTGAAAGTCTATTTGCCCCTTCCTGATTACACAGATACATATTTTGGGGCATATTCATCACAGTTTCCAGATATTAACACCAATTTTAATATTAGCCAAGTAAATATATTTTCTTGTTGCTTTTTTTGTCAATAATCAATATAGGAATCTGTTCTTTGTACCAAAAAGTAAAGAGATTATTTGTGCGAGCACACAGGTCATGTTCAGAATGATTTGCAATAATTAAGAAATTGCTATTATATGCAGACCGGCTGGAGAGAGGTCTCAAGTTCTCGCTTACTTGGTTCTAGTTGTTCTTCTTGGAGATCATATGAAGCAAAAATTCTGTCATTTGTTTGGTAGGATTATTATTGTGATGTATACAGATCTATCCCCAGAGCGGATTTTTATTTCTCGTGGCTGATTAATTAGATTCATTATTTACACAATTAAAATCGCCAAGAGGCGACAAGCACTTTTTCTGTTAGGCAGCAATTTTTTTGTGGTGACCACGGCCTTAACTCATTTCTAATTTAATATTGTAAAATGCTCTTGTCACGTTAAATGAATTAAACGACTGATTCTCTTCCATCAAAAGGTGCAACTAAAGATAAAGGAAATTGAAACGTATGAAATGGCAATCCATAATTGGAAGAAAAGAGTCACGGAGGAAGAGTGCAAGCTCAAAAGAAAAGAGGATCTACTGGATTCTGTCATATCAGAACGAAACCATTACAGCAAAAACCTTGTTGATGCTCAGGTAAGATTATTGTATCTGACATTGTTTGTTCTACCCGAATATCACTTTCTTTATCTGAAATCAAGTCCTTATTTTTGTCTCTACCACAGGACAGCATTGCAAAGTTGAAGATAAAGATGCGGGCATTGAATAACCAGAATTTACAGTTGAAGGATGAAATAGATGCAAAGGAATTGGCCATTCACAAAGAACAGCAGAACCACAAGCGCTTAGTGCGAGATAATGATAATCTCAAGGTACAACAACATGACATGTTGTACATTTGTCTATAGATTGGAGTTTCCCATTTCCCAACCAACAATACTACTTTCAAAGTTAAATCATTTCTTCACATGAGCAGTTTTTCCTGCTTTTTTTAGTGACACTTTCTCAAATTGAATGTTAATAGTCTGTGCTCTCTGTGTAAAATTCCAGGGCGAGCTGAAGACAACGACCCAGCAACTGGAGGAGGAAATGCGACGCGTTGAGCTACAAAAAACAGAACTAGAAAGACTTCAGAAAATCATCGCTGACCGAGAAATTGAGCATATGCAACAGAAAAGACAATTGGATCAAGTAAGGACTATCTAACACTACTCCGCCTCTATTTTAACACTGCATTGTGTGGCAATAAATCAGGGGAACAGTCATAGGCAATAAATGGGGCTTTTAACTACAACAGAATTTTGTTGTTGACATTTTCAGGTGACTAGGGAACGGGACAACTTGGGTAAGGAGTTGTTACGGCGCAACGAAGAGCGAAGCCTTCTTTATGAGAAAGTCAAGATCCAGCAATCCATCATAAGCAAGCGGGACTTTCACCACAACAAACGTATGGAAGACATCCGCCTCCTCAAGTTGGAAATCAAGAGGCTCATGCGTGAAAAGCATATCTTGGACAAGACAGTACCAAACACTGATGACCTCAAGTAAGAAAATACGTACTGGTAAAACTCGATTACGTATATTATTATATAATTCCATTTGCACTGCCATACCAAGACCAGTATGTGATATGTTCCGTAGACGAGAGCTGTTTGCAGTGCAAAGGGAATTGGCTAAAGAGAGGACACGGAATGGTGTACTCCAGGAACAGCTAAACCCGGTAAATATTCACCGGTGGAGGCGACTGGAAGTAAGTACAATATATCTCGTGCTGAAAATGTTTAGAATCCAAGTTTGATTATGTTTAGGTGATCATTTTATCCATAATCTATTGCTAATTGAGGAGAACAGACAGTAAATTCTTATGTTTCCATCAAGTGTGCTTTAATTGGTAAGCAGGAGAAAAGCATGTCAAAATAAAGTGTATGACTACTGGATTTTTGACTTTTTGAGTGATTGAGGCCTACTTGCACATTGAGAATGTGTCATAGTTTTCATTAACCAATTGTAATTATTGTCAATGACAGGGAAGTGACCCTTGCAAGTATGAATTGCTCCAGAAAGTGCACACGTTACAGAGACGACTCATCAACAAGACAGAAGACTTTGAAGAACAGGAATTCTTATTGCAGGTGAAATTCTTCTTTCTGTCTCACTGACTTTGTTGAATTATTGGTGTCTTTTGTCCTTGGCATGAACCTTAGTCCAGTCTATCATCATGTCTGTACTCTCAAATTCAGACTATTTTTTGGCACACTCTGTACAGTAGTGTGTGTGTATGGCAGCTAAAAATAACCAATTATTCTTCTACAATACAAAAATTGAATCTATTTTTGGCCTTATGGGTCAGGAAAAAGAACAGAAAAGAGGTCATTTCAACAATTCTCAATCAGAGTTCCACTCATTTTAGAGGTATTGAGCTTGTTTTTTCATTAGTATTAAATTGTTTTTCTGCCTCTTTGTCATGATAGGAAAAGGAGAAGCTGTATGTAGAGCTTCAGCAAATTTTGGCCCGGCAGCCAGGTCCTGAGGCACTTGAGCAGCTTCAACGTTGCCAATGGACTTTAAGGGAAAGGACCAAAAAGCTCATGGTATCAATGCGTTTTTCCCCCAATAGAACTCTGTCTGTCACCAGTGACTCATATACAAAAACTCCTGGTTTAAGACAAAAAAAGTACAGATTTTTGCAAGTTAACTCAATATTCTGATTCCACAGGCACTGACTGCAGAGTCGAGAGTTCTAGACTCTAAGATGAATGAGTACAAAGTGGAGAATCAAAGGTTAGTCACTGACCTGGCAGAGCTCAAGAAGAAGTACTTCATTCAGAAAAAGATACAAAGGTAGGATCCATTTCTTAGCTTAAGGTAAGTTAAATTTTTACTGTAGTGTTTTGTTCTGATTTTGAATTTCTCATCGCGTACGTAACCACGTGGAGGAAGTCTATGCTGAGCCTTTTCCAGCTTTGTTTGGATTTCGAATCACCCTTGAAAATGCGTCCTGGGCCATCTAAGGCATCCAATGAGCCCATCAAAAACGAGACACGATCACAGTGACTGAAAAAGTGACGTTGCTAGATATGCTAAAGGCGGGCAATAAGTATGCCCATGTAGCACGCTGATAGGTTCATTAATACATATACTTAAATAAAAGGAAAGACATCGGAGCACATAATCCAGCGTTAACTTGCAAGTGAGAATCCGTCCTGACTCGTCCCCGTCACGGATCATTCTAACGAAAGACATCCTCTTCTGTCCATTTAGTTGCATTAGAATCAAAACAACTAAGGTTATCTTATTCAAAACAATTGCATAAGCTAACCGAATAACACAATTAAGGTCAAAAAACAACTGCAACAACAATTGCATATCAGGTCTTCAAAACAACAATTAAGGTCGGAAACCAAAAACAACTGCAACAACAATTGCATATCAGGTCTTCAAAACAACAATTAAGGTCGGAAACCAAAAACAACTGCATAAGAATTTACACAAGCAAGCAAAACAATTTTTCAATATGCGAGTATTTTCGGAAGTCGATTCGATTATCGCCATCTGCTCCGGAATCCAAGTCAAAGCAATTTAAGAGTCCTTCACAGATCTTCATTGCGAACCCAGATCAACAGTCCTCGGAGCCCGGGACTGGGTGAGCTGTCAAGTCAATAGTCCTCGGATCAGGGCAAAACAATTAAACGTCCTCGGAGCCAGCTGCAAGGGGAAGTGTCCTTCGGTAACAGTTATACTACGCATTTGTCAAGTTTATAATGATTAATATTTCACATATACATATAATGATTTAATATTCCACATATAATGATTAATATTTCAAGCACATTTATAATAGTACCCAAAATAACCCCAACACATGCATTACGGCATAAATGGATCTAATAAAAATATGCTTTTCCAAGTGAGTGGTAACCACTAAGAATAAAAAATGAACCGGGATTTACGTTGTAGATAAGGCCGTGAAGATGGCGTGACAGGCAAGGATATCAACACACTGTTGTCTATGTGACCTACAATATAATATATTTGTTCTGTCTCATCTCAGTGACAAGTCCAAAAGCAAAGGAGAACAGTTGGTGCTGCCTAATCTCATCAACAAGCCACATTTCTCTGGCGGAGGCTTCAAGTTTGATGAACTTTTCAGATGACAAATGAATAGTTTCCAAAATAAGTTTGAGGAGCTTATTTAGATGAACATCACTGAACAAACTCAGGAAGTGAACTTATCATGCAACCTTCAGAAGCCTGCAAACTCAATGTTTTGGATGCCTTGAATGTGAGAAAATGTCAGGCCTCTCCTTGCATTTCTCTTCATTCAAGGCATTCCGGTGTTCCTATTACACTTGAGAAATGTGTCATTAAGACAGTAGAGGATACATCTCAAAGAAAATATTATATTTTTAATATTTAAAATGCTATTTTTCCAAGTTTTAGTACCAATAATTTTATGGTGCTCTCTGTTTGTGAAGGTGTGTGTTATGCTTGACTCAGGCATAATTTTGGCCTGACAAACAGGATAGTATAGAAACATGGACTGTCGTGGATGTTTTGATGTGGGAGTCATCTCGTGTACTCTGACATGTGACCACTTGCCTGTTCCCAGACTTAAAGACTCTACATCTTACTATATTCTAACAATTTGACCATCAGGAACAACCCAAAAATGTGTGTAGTCCGAGTCAGGCATTGTGCTCAAGACCCTAGAGTCCGAGACCAAATCTTTCTGCACAATAGACTTCTCAAAAACCACAAGAAGACTTTCGGGGTAAAAAAAAGACTAGACCAAAATTTGTTGAAGTTGAGATTAAAAACAAGATGAGACATGATTGGGACAAGACCGCAACTATCACATTTAAAAATTAATTTCAAATAAAAAAAATAAAAATTAATTAATTAAAGGTTTACACCTTCAGATTATGGCTGTATTTTGTGTTTGATGTCAGTTAAAATGTTCTTTGAATTAAAAAAAAAAAAAAGAGGAGAAGAGTACAAAGACAAGTGTGTCTTGCCTACAGTGTTTGGAGTGTTATGGTCTGGGGCTGTATGAGTGCTGCTGTCACTGGGAAGCTACAATTCTCTGAGGGAACAATGAATGCCAACATGTATTCTGCCATACTGAAGCAGAGCACAATCCCCTCCATCCATAAACTGGGCCATGGAGCAATATTCCAACATGATAACAACCCCAAACACACAAAAAGTTGAGGATAAAGGTGACAGACTGGCCAAACATGTCGCCAGACCTAAACCCTATTGAGCATCTGTGGTGCATCCTCAAACGGAAGGTTGAGAGAGGGATATTAATTCATTGTCTGTGCAATATACACGAAAAAAAATACTATCATGATATAACATTTTTGTTATTTGCTATTATATTCAATACTTTGTGAGAGTATGATCTTGTCAAAGGGGTTTTAATTTGAAAAAAAAAATCTAATCAAAACCCCTTTGACAAGATCATGGTTAACCTTGGAATGGAAAAGGAATGTGTTATAATTGAACAGCTAATGTAATACTGCACCTTTTTTTACATATTAGGTTTACATGGATGGTGTGTTATCATGTCATAGAAATATCCCCTTCTCTAAAGCCTCCCACTCAAATCCCTCCTCATGAATATTTGCTTATGAAGGCTCGCATTGAGGAGGTGACAAAGGAGAAAGATGCTGGTGAGGAAAGAGCAGAAGGAGGGGCTGAGCCAATGGCGTCAGAGGATGCTTGGTGCGCAGGCGCAGCGTGGGCTGGGCTTGCTGCCTATTGATGGGAAAACAAGGGACTGTGGGAGGATAGATAAGGGTGGCTGTGGCCGAGCCTGTTGGGGAAGTCATACTCAAAAGAGCTTAAATCTATATTCCCATCACTCTTTAGGTTTGTCTCTCTGCCTCTGGATTGAATGTAGCATCTGTTCACCACTTTGATTTGCAACTAAGCGAGGGGAAGACACCGCCTATTCTTGCCTGAAGGTCCTGCCAACAAACAGGAACATCACGTCCACTGCAGGTAATTGCCAGTATGCGATTCATTTCACCATGCCCTGATTGTTATCCTATCATAACCATCTATCCATTCATCTATTTGGCTTTGTATCCACACTTCCATCCTTCTTATAGATTCCTATTTATTATTCTATTCTAGTTTGACTTCTCTCCCTCCCCCAACACTCCTTGTTTTTTCCCGTCATGAAATGATGACATAGACTTGCTAGTCATCCATTAAGCACCTTAAATTATACCTCGTCCCAATACTAATTCATTGGAATCCATCTTAGATGTTCTGTGCAAAAAATAATTTGACAAATACTATTTAAAAATGCATATTTTTTTCTAAAAAGCTCATTGATATGGTTTGAATGATAAATGCTGACTATTAAATGATCAGATATTTCATTTTTTTTAAACCAGACGTTTTAAATAGATATAAAATGGCAAAATGGCTAACAAGTGAACCATGATTGGTGTTTTCTAATACTGCATCACTGTGGACCACATCCGATTCTTTGTAAAGGTTGAATAGGAATCTGCTGACTGTGAGGGAGAGGGAGACACTGATATGTCAGATGTGTACATCGTAATGAGTGCACCGGTTTTTGCAGATCTTTCTTTAGTTTTTTAGAAATTCTCACCTTAACTGACAGTCTCACAGTCTAGAGGTTATTATTTGTTTTGTCCACACACATTCTACTTCTATTAAGGCAACATCACCTCCATCACAGATCATTTCTAACACAAGATATCTATATATCACTCAAACATCCTCACTTCTGCTATTACTGTTTTAGAATAAAGAGGATAATTATGACTTGCGTAGTGGCCCAAGACATTTGTACTGTATTGTGCTGCATTCTCAACAGCCTTTCCTCTTCAGGGCTCAGAGACTGACCCAACAGGGGATAAAATGGAAGCCCCTCTCGTATGTTTGGACGAGGAGTTTGAGGACCTCCGGCCTTGCCGTACGGATGAGTTCGAACACCCAGCGCGAAAGCACTCCTCTTACACGAGCACCACCGTCCCACTGGTCGCCATCACTCGAGAGGACTTCTCTGAGCTGGAGAACTTTTCTGAGATGATGAGCTTCAAATCAATGGAGGACCTGGTCAATGAGTTTGATGAGAAACTTAATGTCTGCTTCCACAATTACAACACCAAGACCGAGGGCCTGGCGCCGATACGTAACCAGTTGCAAAACCAGGACGATGAGGAACAGCTGCAAGATGAAGAGTGAGTAACCACTGTGGATAATGTACTTTGCTTTCCATAAAAGTTGTGGAATGTTTAGATTTTGCATCCACAAAAATGTCATCACCAGCATGCTCAGACTTCAAGTCATATGATAGGAGAAACTATGAAAGGTTTTGATAACATTCAAGCTATTTTCAAAAATGGAACTATAAGTTTTCTAAAAAATGGCATTTTCAGACGAAGAATGATGGCATCTATACAATTTTATCAAGTGCAGCGCTGTGTACACAATTAATAATAATAATCAATAATGTAAAAGCATTAAAAAGCCCCCCTTGCACCATTTAATGTGTGACATAGTATATTTAAGTATGTGTGTATATTACTCTGACAAATATGCACCCACATATATTCCAGTTAATTCAATTTCTATTCTGCTTATCCTCACAATGATCATGGGGGTGCTCAAGCCTATCCCTGCCAACAATGAGCAGTAGGCGGTGGACACCCTTAATTGAGTGTCAGTCAATTATAAGGCTTTTATTTGATTATTTGACATTTAGATCACCAGCCAAGTGCTTGTCGCTGTGAGTTTAAACACTGCAATGCTCTTTTAGCGACAGTTGAATGATGATAAATTTCGTGAAGTTACAGTAGAGGCCATTATGACAAGTCAAGTGCTACTGCCATCAAACATACTTCTTACAAGCTATTTGCATTTACATTCAAAGTTCCCAGAATTGCACTCAGTCATCCAGTTTGTCAGTGATTAACCACCCCGCCCTTTTCCACTTACATCCAAGATGACATACTGAATTATTCAGAGGGCAGTGTTGTGTGCTTTTATTGTATTTGGCTGTCTCTGTGTGTTCTTGTCACATGCACCTCCTCCCACAAGCATGCATCCTGCATCCGTGGCCAATTCAGGTTAAAAATAGCCTTGCTGTAGGTACAATGTTGTGATATTTTTAGATGAAAGTGCACTAAATATTATTTAGCATAGATATGGCAAGTGGCTGATCCAATACATATGTCTGGATACAAAATCATGCAGTTTAATATAAAAACATATCATGTTTGCTTACTATTTTATTTATTTTGGAAACGACATCATTTGATACAATATTTCAAACACTTCTGCCAGACTATATCGTTACTAAGCAGGAAAGTAAAATTGCCTTTTGCAATATTTAAACCAGGCGATCAACTTATTAATGATCTGGAAATTAGTACGTTTTATTTTGATGATTGAGTTAGCTAAATAGATGTAATTCAAGTAGAAATCATCATGCTAAGATTGTGTCTGAGTTTGAAAAATCAGTCATAAGATTTTTTTGAACAATGTTAACAAATTTGTGCTACTTGAAGTGACTACTTTCCTCTGAATATTGCAGTGTCTGGGATGCCCTGACAGACAACTACATAGCCGCATGGGATGCACCAGATACAGAGGGATTCAACGGAAACATTTCTGGCAAAGAGGTGCTCAGAACAATCAGTTATTTGTTATATATTCTGTTTTTTCTTGGTTACGGTGTTGCGTTTCTGCTTCATAAGAATGCAGCAATATATAGTATACAGTGGTACCTCTACTTACGAATGTCTCTAGTACATATAAAATATTCAAGTTACAAAATGCGCCAATTAGTACATTTTGTCTCAGGATATGAAAGAAATTTATGTTACAAAATGTGACGTTTCAAAAATTCAAACATCCCCCGAAAAGTAAAACTGTTTATAACTTGTATTTTATTTGGAAATTGGCGTAATATAGATTCCTTCCCTTTGGTTTCCCAGGGAAACTCAAAACGTACTTGCAACAATGACAATCCAAGCGAATCAGTTCCAATGTCAAACCCTAATAAACATAAATCATGTCAACCAGTTTCTCTCTAATTCGACAGATACATGAAAAAGAGGAGGAGGAAATGAATGAAAAGAATGACAATGCCAACTGTTTGAATGAAGAGCCTCTAATGACAGCTGATCAGGTGAGTTTACTCTTTAGCATAAAAAATAGTTTTTTATGTTACTGAGAAAAATTATCCCTTAAATAGTTAGCAATTACAGCATGGGTAGCTGATACCTTTTTGTTTTTCCCCAAGGTCATTGAGGAGATAGCCGAGATGATGGCAAACTCGCCAGACCCTGGTGAAACTGAGGAAGAGGAAGAGGAGGAGAGCAGCCATAGCTCTTCAAGGACTCATCCTTCCTTACTTGAAGAGATCAAACAACTTTCCCAGGCCTCAAACAACAATTGTTCTTACGAAGGTAGGGCCAGCAATAGTACAATTCATGTTTGCTTACATTACTTTCACAAGAAGAAATGACATAGTTGTTATTCTTTGGTCCTATATTTGGTTCAGACTTATTTGCGGTGGTTTCTTTTCACATTGCATGTGGTTTCTTCCGTGCCAAATGCGCCGTAAGAGAAAAAAATATATACATATTAACATTCAACCGGGTAGAAAAAAAACCCAAAAAACTAAAGTCATTTAAAATTGCAAGTTTTTCTTTCTTTTAAGGAAAAAAGAAAATAACTCTATATTAAAAATATATATACTATACATATATAATATATATATATAGATTAAAAAAATGGCTAAGCCCAATTGTTATATTGTCAGAACAAGCAGAGGGAAACAATTATGGACTATAATTCAAATAAGATTTATCATTTTTTTGTTGTTGTTGTTGTTATTTGTGCACTTCCCTACTCATTTATGTTGTGGCTATCTATTATGTTGACTAGTTATTTATTACTTATTGATTATGTATTTGTCTATTGGTTTCTTGTTGTTATTTTTGTACTTCAAGGTGAAAGCTTTAAATCTCGTTATACTTGTATAATCACAATAAAAGCATTCAATTCAATTCAATGATGAAGGAAAGCATAGATCTAACAAATTTCTTTATAATTTTTAGGGAAAAATCCAGGCCAGTTGTCATCTAATAGTTGGCAATACACTGATTCCTAAATCTTCTTTTCTATTCTTATGTCACGCTCTTTTCTGCAGGCCTGAGTTTAATGCCTAGTTCTGCACTGTTCGAACTGCTGCACCGTGTCGAAGTCGCAATCCGCGAATACTCCGAGGAACTGGTCAGTCAGCTGGCACGGCGCGATGAGCAGGAGTTTGAAAAAGAAGTGAAGAACACCTTCATCACTGCTCTGATTGAGGTGCAAAACAGGCAGAAAGAGCAGCGAGACAGTAGCAAGCGCCGACGCCGGGACAAAGCTTTGAGTCTACAGGGTGGAGTGGATTTGGTGTCTGGGAACACGGGGAACACTGGGACCTCTGGCCGCGTGGAAAAGACAGGAAGCATGCCTGCCAAGGTAAAAAGGGGGATCGTCTTGAATGTGTAAAAAGCTTACATTTTCATGTGGCAAATCAAATTTCTCTATCATGCATAGTATTTTCTTCAGTTGCATGTATGTTTGTGTTAACTTTAATTTACTTACAGTATACACATTTTAAAGAAAGACAAACTAAATAGCTTTCCTTGGGGATAATTGTTGCCAGGTCCATTAGCATTAACTTCCTGGAATGATTTTAATCTGGTGGAGACACTTCTTTAGACTGCTAAAACCCATTCCACTTTATCCTTGTTTAGTTAGATGAAAACACCCTAATGGATTTTCCTGCTGTGCAATGCAAAACATTGTTATAGTGCATCAGCTATAGGGACTGTATGCTCTATAGGAATAAATGTTATCATTATTGAAAATCTTTAGTACTGATGGCTTAGTAGGAAATAGAGT